>NW_028318614.1:6679285-6980357 GCF_062004578.1 Staurois parvus | reverse complement strand
ATCGGCTAGAGTCAGATACCTGAGGCATAAATCGGCATCAGTTTCAATCCAACGTGGAACCCGTCAAGGTTGCCGTTTTCTCCCCTGCTTTTTGCCCTGGCCATAGAGCCTTTAGCCCTCCTGATAATATCCAATCCGGATATACGAGGACTTGAAATAGGAGGATCTCACCACAAGCTGTGCCTCTTTGCAGACAATGTTTTCCTCTTTCTCACCTCTCCATTGACCAACTCTCCAACTCTTCTTCGGCTCCTCCAGCATTTTGGCAATATCTCTGGCCTTCATGTTAACCCGCAGAAGTCAACTGCGCTCAATATCTCTCTACCTCCCACGGACTTGGCGCACCTGCAACAGGTTTTACCTTTTTTCATGGTCCCAATACTCCATTCCATTTTTTAGGCATTAAACTAACCCCTAGCCCATAGCACCTTTTTATACAGCCAACTATTTACCAATGTTGGCCCACCTTACTGGTCTCTTGACCAAATGGTCCTCTTTCCATTGGCCTGGACGGGCAGGAACTCTGTTGTGAAAACGTAATTTCTTCCCAAAATATTGTATTTGTTTAGAGTGCTACCTATTCCCGTACCTGCACATTTTCTCCGTATCCTACAATGACGAGTTTACAGGTATAAATGGGGCTACACCCGTCCTCATGTACCTCGTGCTACCATACACCAATCTGAGGATTACCAAGCGGTGTATGTAGCATAATTGCCCAAATATCATGCAACTCCTGAAATCCCCCAATGGGTCTTCCTCTAATCAACTGATTGCGACCCCCTCTCAGTTGCCAATCTTGTATGGTTTCACCCATCGAATTGCCATCTGCTCTGTAATACAATAACATCCCATTATATCTCACTTTGGGACAGACTAAAATCCCGTTATTCCCTTCAGTCGCTGCATAACCCCTTACTCTCATATCTCCGAAACCCGCCCCCCTGGTTTGTTCTTCACCACAATCCTTCACACACTGGTCCTCGGCGAATCTGCTTCGTACTCACCATGTCATAACCAGTAGAGGCTTTAAAACCTTCCCTTCTCTCCGTGAGTCGCACTCTATACCGGCGGTGTAAATGTTTAGGTACCTTCAGTTGCAGCATTTCTTTGCACCGCTGTCTGTTCATTCCCGCTCAACTCGTTCAATGTCTTTTTTTTTTTTTTTTGAACGGTCCTGTGATAGAGACCCACATAGACGGGGTCTTATTTCTGATATCTATAATCTTCTCTCCACTTCTGAGACCTCGTCCAACCCTACTTAAGTTGTTAGGTGGGAGAAAGACCTGGGACTCCAGCTGAG
This sequence comes from Staurois parvus, assembly GCF_062004578.1. Lineage (NCBI taxonomy): Eukaryota > Metazoa > Chordata > Amphibia > Anura > Ranidae > Staurois > Staurois parvus. Next base: position 6,979,054 of record NW_028318614.1, on the reverse strand, counting down.
CCCTACAGACTACCAAATCCTCCTCACAGAACGTGGTGGCTTCAGAGACTACAAGGTTTCGATTAGATGGTATCTGGTGAGGATTGCTAAATATACCCCTAATTACTCTACTGAATGTTTGTTTTTTTTCTGGGTTGTACGATGGTAGGGACTTCTATGTTTACTGGTCCTGCCCGGTTTCCCAAACCTTTTGGGCTGAAGTTTTCCATATGTTATCCCAGCTCTTTGTAAAATCAATACCGCCAGACCCAACTATTGTACTCTTAAACTTGCGCCCCACCTCCATCTCCAAATCCCAATTTTTAAACTGCTCTTGCAAATCACTACTGCAGCTAAACAGATTTTGGCCAAATCGTGGAAGTCCGTCTGCGCATTAGCAGTTTGAAACAAGGTTACACAAGCGATGATTCACGCCAAAGTTGAGGCCACTGTTTTAGATTCTGTCCCTAAGTTTCTATTGATCTGGACCCCTTGGGTGGAATGTTTTCCTTCCACAAAACTGAGTCGTTGCTCCTTCCCGAACGTCCTCTTACCCTGCATCGTTATAGTCCTAAGAGCTGCGTTTTGCGTTGTCCTGGTTCTGAGATTCTCTATTCTCTCCTGTAAGTCATCTGTCTGTCTCTTCTAATTCCCCCCCCCCCCCCCCTTTTGTCTTTTCCTTTTCTTTCTCTTTCCTTTTTATTATTTCAGTCTTCCTTTGCCCCACCTCCTCTTTCATACAGAACCTCCAAATGGTCATTGGGACACAGTGCTCCATCTCTGTTGTACATTTAGATTCTATCTTCTCATGTACCACAGTGTCCCTTCATGGTTTTTATATGCTTCCTCGTAACACGATTTTCATGCAATAATCCTTCTTCCTGTAGGGCAACATGTTTTTCTGTATTCATTGAAGCCTGCATATGTTCATGTTCATCCTACTTCTGTTTCTTTTTATGTTTTTGAAAACCATAAAAAAATTTGAACAAGAAAATTTGGTTCTGATTTTTATCTCCTGTTTAATCCTTTATTTTTAGGCAAGAAATTTTAGAGCAACTACTATCAAATATATTTTTGAAAGAGAAGAATGAATCTGCCATTGTCAGTGCTATCCAAATATTGCTTACTCTACTAGAAACCAGACGGCCAGCGTAAGTGAAAATCTTAACTTCTTGTTTACCTGATCTTGCGGTACTGATTTTCACAAAGGAGATTGAATTTGTATAAACTGTCTTCAAGTATAACAAAAACCTGAGCTGGTAATAAAAGTGAGCTGCAGCTAATCTGGTTGTCAAGTTGATATGGTTATACAGGAGTACCTTTTTAGTGTGACACATGTGAAGTCTGTGCTGCCATTTGCAGACTCCTGGACTATATATGTAATTCTGTAAATATATATAGGTATGTATACTTGTGCATGCTGATATTGATGCATTGTTTTTTATTTTTACAGTTTTGAGGGTCATATTGACCTGTGTCCACCTGGTCTCAATCACTCTGCATTTTCAGTTAACAAAACTGTCTTGACTGCTATTCAGGAAAAACTTCCGTCCTTTCACCAGCTACTCCTGGATCCTCCAAAAGTAATTGAACTTACTTACTATGATCTAGCTATGAAACTGCAATCACCCTTGATCTCAAATTGCTGGGAGGCAGCCATTCCGATCATGTACTGTAACTGCTGTGTTTGGCATGTACATGGTAGGAAAGCTCCTGGTTGCAAGTATACATCAGGAGCTTTATCTGCTGGTTACTGTGCTGGGAGTGCGCTCTTAGAAAGTAATGTGTTTACACGGGGATGCATATATGCAGCTAAAGCCTACCTGCCGAGAGGCCGCATATGTGTGTACCTCCGGTGGGAATTGGTTATGGAGTTGTGTTTATTGACCTTGTTAATCGGTAGGTTTGGGGGCCTTTTTATCATCGAAAGCTCACAGTAAAGTATGCAGTGGTAGTTCACAACCAGGAAATATTCTTAAGGCTGACATTTGATCAAGAAAAATTGCAACTCCAGCCTGTTAACAAAACATCTAGGGCTGATTGAAACTCACAGCTACCGATACTTCCTGGTGTTTGCTTCTACGTTGTGGCTATACTTTTATTTCTTTAGTGCCCACAAGTGCTTTAAAGTACAGTGACCTTTTTTTTGGCACATACATTACATTTTTTGGCCAGTTTTTTGCATTGAAATAGTTGTAAGCTCCCTATTTTTGTCAAGTCAAATTTACACATCTTCATTACATTCACTCTCTTGATCATCCCCAGTGTACTTCCCGTGAACTTAGTGTTTTGTACAGAGCAGAGTTACAGAATTTTGTGTGCAAGTGAATTTAAATATGCTTTTTTCTTTTTCTTTTTTTTTTTAAGACTGATGTCATGAAGACAACGTGGGGAGTCCTAGATCCTCCTGTAGGAAATACTCGGTTACACGTTATCAGATTGATAGCAAGTTTACTGCAGACAAATACGCACAGCATTAATATAGAATTAATTGAGCTAAACACTATAGGAGTTATTCTGGTAAGTGCCCATTATTTTTGTGTTTAATGAAAATATTCAGATTTATAGAGCTGAATAAAATGCTTAAAAGTTCTGATATGCTGCCTGTGGAAGGGACACAGCTTTAAATTTAACTGTCAGTTGCGTAGGTATCACTGTCTTAGTCATTTTTGTCCTTTTTCTGTCTACATGTGTCTCCTTGTTATACTATGTACTTTTTTTTCAAAGGCATGCAGTAAAATCAACTTGAACTGCAACTTCTTTGCTAAAAAGACTTTTCTGAGAGAACATACTGGAAATGGCGTGCTTCTGGGTCTCAGTGACCCTAAATGATATCCTTATTCTAAAAAGAAATTTTATACGTTCCCACTAAATGGCCCTGTAATCTGTTTTTCATTACATCGCTTCTTACTGTGTTTTTCTGCCTCCTTTTATTATCCACTGTAATCTTCCGAACTCTCCTCCACCAACACCACCCCCCCCATCACTGCCGCAAAAAAGGATGAATTTGGAGGAGGCCTAGAGCAATAGAAGATCTTTTTGAGTTAGGAATACACATACACAGGGAGTTCGTGCATACTTCTGGAATCTTTTGCATTTGGAAGTCCACAAGATGAAATAAAAAAATTCCTTTAGTGTCCCTACATGTAGTGTTGCACAAGAAGAGACTCAGCAGTTCAAAGTATTTAGATGTTCTGTAGTGGTCAAAGATTGCAAAAATAACATTTTTGACAGCCACGTCCCCTGTTCATTACTATGCAGCTTCTAGTACATAAAGTTATTTAGGTGGTTGTAAAACCTTACATATACCCAGTGAAGGTACTGGCCTCATGTGATGGAGATTAAACCAATCCTCCTACAGAAGTTGATTTTATCTGCAGTCTTCTGTTCTCTATAACTGTTCAAAGTCCAAAATTTATACAGCTTGTCTTAGCATTCAGAAAGCAGGGGGTAAGAAGCTGAAGTTGCACTGTGCAAAGATCAGTGAGGAGAGCTGATTGCAAGGAAGGGACACACTCTTCCCCTTTACATAGGAACACAGCTGAGGCTGTCAATCACAGGTTGTGTGCTGGTGCTCCCTCCCCTATCTTTTTACTTTTTAGTGTCAGAAAAACTTGTCAGACATGGCTCAGACAGATAACAGAGGAATAGGGCAGCAGACAGAAATGACAGTGATTTGGATTTAGGCAAGTACATACTATAAAGGGATATGCTTTGTTCATATTTCATGTCAGATTTACAGCCACTTTAACATGCTTGCTTGCCTTCCAAAAGCTGGAATCCTGCAAAAGACTGCATGGCATTGTCTATCTGGCAGTGGCTCTGGTTTCCAAATTAAACCACTTCTATGCTGTTCCTTTCTAGGGAATAGGAAATTAAATGTGCGCTGAAACTCTGTGGAATTGGTGCTGTGTACATAAAATGGTATTTAAAGAGGAACTCCATTTGGCAGCTAACCTACGAGCGGCACCTACTATTCGAAGCATTCAGGGGGGTCCGTTGATGAACAAGGTGGCTTCGTTTGTGCACTACACCCTTCTATTTTAAAATGGACTCCTTCTCTTCTCTGCAGGCCGCACTCCAGCTGGTGAATGAATGACTGACTTTGGAGCCTTCTCTGGGATAGGGATCAATTGGGTTAAGTCCATTCTTTTACCTCTTAGCTGCTGGCCTTCACCACTTACCACCAATACTCCCTTGATTTGGGCCATGGAGTTTAAATATCTTGGGATCTGTATCAGTAGTACTACTCTGACTACATGGATCTTAATTTGTTACCCTTATTACGTTCCCTCTCCCAGAGATGCACCACGTGGTGTATGCTCCCTCTGTTCCCGGTGGCCAGAATTAACCTGTTGAACATGTATCTGCCCAAACGCTTGTGCTTTTTTCATAATACACCTGTTTTTGTATACCCAAATTTTTTCAACAAGTTGGATGGTATCGTTGGCTCACTTGTCTGTGCAGGGAAGACCCCTCGATTAGCTAAATCTACATTTAAAACTTTCCCTTTCCCCAAGGGGGTCTTTCCCTTTCCCCAAGGGGGTCTTTCCCTTTCCCCAAGGGGGTCTTTCCCTTCCAGACATTCACTTATATTATTGGGCGTTATCTGTTACTGTACGGTGGTGGTTTTCGTAGCCGAGAGATAACCCTGCGATTTACGTTGGAAGCGGCTGTTGTGGGTTCTTATGCAACTCTTGTAAAGCTTTACGCAAACCTTTGGCGCGATATAAATCTTGTATATTAATAATAAACTCTTAGCAACTTAATTTTTCAGGGCCTTCGTACACTCATTTGTGTGATAAAAACCACAAACGTGGTTTGGCAGCAAGCAAGGACGCAGTGCTGAAAACCTTGCATGTTTTTTCCTTGCATACATCTTTGGGTTAGCCCAACTTTACCCCATCTGAATGTTACCTGTTCCCCACCCGTGGGCTTCTCAAGGGATAGTGGGCCTCAAACGTATTAAGTCCTATGGCAGATTGCAGCGTTTCTCAGAACTTGAAGCCGAATTTCACTCAATCAACATAGGATATTTTTAATCCTTATGCTGATGCTGCTATCCTTAGTAAATTGGAAAGTATATTATATTTGTGTTGTACATTTCTTCACTTACTTCCTGGTTTCCAAGCCTAGGCAAGTGTCATACATCCCAGAAGTCTTCAGGAGGGGAGGGACGGTTCTCAGTTCAGCCATTGCCTAAACTCAGGGCAGATGGATTCAAGGAATCATTTTGCACTTACTCAAGATGGCCACTGCCCAAAATACCAGGGGCTGCTTTTCAAAATGAAATCTTAGCAAAATAAAGCATGGATACATAGATGGATAAGTGAGTTTGCTTTGAACATTAACAACGAATTAAATGGCATTTGTGGTGCTCAGATGCAGTACAATTCTACTTCGACAGAAATCAATTTGCCCAATCAGATGTTTGGATATCTGCAGCTTAGGCATGCGACACTCAGTTTCCCACTATGGTTATCCTAGAATCTGACCCCCCTGGACTGTCTCCCGACATCTGGGGGATGGGGAAACTCCTGTCTTCAATCTGCCTTCAACTCTCCTTTGCTCACTCAAATTGTCAAATTGAGTAAACTATTCTCTAAACTGCAGGCTGACCTGCCATACCTCTCCAAAGAAGACTAGGATGAATGTACAAACCACTAGGTTACTGCTATCGTTTTGGCCAAAGATAGGTTTATCCAAGTAAAATTCCTACACAGCGCATACTATACTCCTGTTTGTTTGTTTGGCTGGCATATATTCTGCAGTTGGCTCCCTATGTACAAGATGTCAGCTATCTGAGGGTACCTACCATCATATGGTCTGAACTTTCCCTAAGATTCACATTTTTTGGGCATCTGTCCTGGATATTAACATGTATACCCTAGCACACAGTTAAAAAGTCAGGTTTCTGTGATGCAAGAAAATGAGACAAAGATAAATCATTTCAGAACGTTTTACACCTTTAATGTAAACTGTACAACTCAGTTGAACAAACAAATCTTTTAGCAGGGTGGAGTAACCCTTAAAAAAAAAAAAAAAAAAAAAAACCTAAAATGTGGTTGCATGTGTGCACACAGTCTTATAACTGGGGATGTAGCTGTGTTCAGAATTAAGCAATCATGTTAAATAAGAGTCGGTACACATCTGCCTTAATTTAAAGTGCCACTCTGTGTGCTAGTGCTACTGTTAGATCACTGTCTCGTGGAGCCAGACAGTGTATGCAACGTTTCCAGTGAGCAGGCAATCCCCCATCCCGACTTCAGGCGCTCTGTGTTCCTCTGTCATTTCCACATGTGTCAAACACAAGACCTGCAGGCCGAATGCGTCCCTCCAGGCCATTTCATGTGGCCCTCGCACCTCTTCTGGAGCTGCAGCACCCCCCTGCCTTGTCTCAGCAGTCGGCACCAATGAGGACAGAACTCGTTTGCCAGATCCTGCGCTTCTCTGTGCAGCCACAGAAAGGAGACACTCTTCCTCAGCATCTCCTCAGTCGGCATCAGAGGACGTCAGAACTCCTACAGTTCCTGCGCCTAGCTGCAGTATGCCCTTGTGTCCACCTCCCCTAGTCTCAGTATTCAGCTGACTCCAACTCTCCTACGGTCCTCCTCCAGCCCCTACACGTTCTGCTTTCCAGCTTTGCCCTAGCAGCTACCTAGCAGCAGTAGCACAAAGTATGGGTGTACTGTGATGTAAGGGTGGGGGAATCTAGTCTTGGATACAGCTAGTCCATTGAGGGCAACCATAATGCTAGTGCAGCACACAGTGAAATGGAGTTTGACACCCTGGTCCTGTGCGGTTTGTCTACTGTGGCCTCACCTTGTTCATTGGATTGGCAGCTTCTCTTGTCTTGCAGCTGGTCAGATTCAGGTGTTGGTTCCTCAGTTTGTCCCCAGTTGCAATAGGTACCCTTCTGAGGGCCTGGTAGTAGTTGTTGCCCACCTGACTGCTTTTGAACGTCCTTTGTTCTGTGCCCCCTCATTGATTCAAAAAATATTTTGTGGTCTCTGCCTTGGTACTTTTTTTTTCCCCCAAACTGATGCATAAAGAGTAGAGGAAAGGCATATGGAGACTGACTTTTGTGTTTGTTTTTTTTTGCCAATGTCCAGATCATCTGATGGCTGCAGTATAGCCTGACTTGAATCTAGAAAGCTACTTTAAGGTTCAACAGCAGGTGGCACTGTGGTTTTTTGTTTTTTTGGGGTTTTTTTCAACAATAATTGCAGTCTTTTCATGGAACAGCATGTTTCAGTGACATATTTGTGTTTAGCCTTATAAACCACTGAAGTTATTTGTCTCTGCAGGATATGTTTTTCAAATACACCTGGAATAACTTCCTTCACACACAAGTTGAAATCTGCATTGCCTTGATTCTTGCTAGTCCTGGAGACAGTACAGACAGCTTGATCAGCGAACAGAACTCTGCAGGAGAGCATATCTTATTAAGACATGTACGTTCTATTCCGTTTTTTTTTTTTTTTTTTTTCCTTCTTCTTTCTTGTGATTAAATGGGACAAACCGGTCATTGCACTATTTTTTTTGTTTTTTGTAGCTTTTTTTGAAATGCCACTTAATAGACAGAATACTTGAAGCATGGGCCTTGAATGAAAAAAGACAGTAAGTTATGTGTGTTTGTCTTTTTGCGCAACCTCCCCCCCCCCCCCCCCCCCCTTCCCCTCCCCATCTCTTCTAAAAAGTTTCTTTGATTGCACCTAAACTGAGTTGAGTGCTTTATTCCGAGACCTACGAAGGTACTAAATTTTAGAAAGTTTCACAGGTCTAATAGTTTATGCTGCTATCAAGCATGGAGTATAATATTGATGTTTTAATGTGCTGTAGGTCTGAAGGAGGGAGAAGATGTGGATACATGGGACACTTAACAAGAATAGCAAACTGCATAGTTCACAGCATTGAGAAGGGGCCAAACAGTACACTAGCACATCAGCTTATTAAAGGTATGTGGATATTATGCTTATGTTTAACTCTTCATTCGGTTTGCCACCTTTTGAGATGGGAAAAAAAAAAAGTGCGAGAAATTAAAAAAAAACAAACAAACATACTCTGTGTAGCTGCAGCATTGGTACGATGCTGCAGCTGTCCCTGCCAGCTCAAAGATCAAGAACAGAGTGATCCTATGACCGCTGATCACGCTGTTCCTGGTCTTCACTTTGTAGAGTGTGGTGACTGTCAATCATCGGCTCTCTATTCTGCCATTCCAGAGCTTACTGGAGTGCCTGGCTGTGAAAGGGACAGGAGCGGCTGGCTTAGGCTCTCGGCAGAATGCTTAGAGGCTGAGCCAGCAGCCACCAGAGTGTCTGGGTGGCCATATGACTTTGGCCATACTCCTTTTAAAGGGACTGTCACACTAAAAAAGGGGAAAAAAAACTCTTCCTGCTTTGCTCTCAGAGAAATTCTGTCAAACTACAGCATCCTACACTTCAGGGATTGTTGGATATCTGGTCCCCCTCTCTGCTATAAGTACACTCCTGTGACCCAGAAGTATGGGGGAGGGGGGAAGCTTTGGCTATTCTTTTTTCAATGTCTTGGGCTAGGTTTGATTTTTGCATTTTGCAAGCATTTTACACCTAAAACTTAACTATACTTAATATCTGAAAGGGTTCAGAAGCTTCCTTGGCAGGCGTTATGCATGACTGGTGAGATGATATTTACAACATTTATGCATACCTAAAAATGATAAACTAGTAGACTGCCTACCAGTTTTTGTTCTTGAATTTTTTGTGTTTTTTTTTTTTTTTTTTTTTTTTTTTTTTTGAAAGACCGGAGTACTCAGGCTTGTAAGCATGTTGAATGATGCCTGTCTGCTGACCATCTTTTAGCAATTTCCAGGATTCTCTGTGCTTTGCTTCTCTGCACAGTAATTTTTGTTTACTTTCAATTTCTAAGGACTACATATCCAATGGTACATTGCTGCCTGCAAGCAGATATGGTGTGGTGTTTCCTGTACTCAATGTGTCTCCTGAAGCCCTGTGTTTCAGCACCTCTGTAGTTTAGACAGCAGGTTCTGTGAAATATGTGACACAAGCAGTTGCCTATTCATAGGGTGTGGTGAATGTTAAAGTAAATGTGTGGGATTCTTCAAAATGTGTTTTCAAACTTCAAAATTGTTCACATTCATTGTAGTAGGCTAAACATAACTGAAATTCAATGTGGAAATGAATATGATCTTAAACTTTGACCATAGAAATACTTTAATATGTATGTTTCTAAATTGCAGAATTGCCAACTGAAGCTCAGGAAAAATGGGAGACTTTCTGCACAAGTTCCTTAGGTGAAACAAACAAGAGGAACACTGTAGATCTAGTAGGTTTCTGCTCTTCGTATCTGCTTTTTCATCGTGCTTATGCCTCCGAACGCAAGTCATATACTGCCTGAAAGGTGGAGCTCTGCAATAGTTTGTTCAGCTGATCTGTGTCATGAGTCAGCATGTTATGCCTAGGGATGTTTACTTATGACTAACAGTCCAGTTTTTTTTTTGTTTTGTTTATTTCCCCCAATTTGAATCAATCTAGAATTTAAAATAATTCCTGGTCCATGCATTAATATAATACAATGATACTGTTTTAACCGTTGTAGAATTATAGTTTTAAAACATTTCAAACTGTAGGAAGAGGATGAATGTAAGTTTTGTAGAAACGCCCTTTTTCTGATTTTCTCTTTCTGAAGTCCACTGCATTGCTGATCACGTACAGGAATTTCAATCCGCTTTTGAATGTAAACCAGTTAAACTGATCAAGGTGACCTGCCACCAGATAATTTTACAATATTTAAGCCCTTGTTAAGTTCATAAAATTTTTGGTAATTTTTATAGTTGACTGTAGTATGAGATTGTTACTATTGCCATGTTTGGTCCCCGGATTACTGATCTACTGCCAAATAAAAAGGACAAAAAAAATAAATGTGTGTAACAGTAGAAACCCTGATCCATGATTTCTAATACATTTTGAAGAATAAAGGTTGTGTTTTTTTTTTTTTTTTTTAAGACGTCTAGCAGAATAACAAATATAAAAATGTATTACAAAAATAGTGAAAATGCGGTCAAGAACAGAAGTCGATGTCCGTAAAAAGTTGTAAGCAATTCTCGTTCACAACCTCAACATTCCCCCAGCAGTAGGAAGGTAAATTGTGGGGGGAATGTGAATATCAATAAAAATCCAGGTGAGCAATCCTATGTGCCACATTTTCCACAACAAAGGTAAAGGGGGGGGGGGGGGGGGAAATAAGTGAAAAGAACAAGAATGAGAAGGAGGTAATGAAAAAAAAAAATAAAGGGGGGGCGAGGTTGTCCAGCAGAAGGGGCTACACAGCATGCATCCTGGTACAAGGTTTGCACGCCCAACAACTCAATGGGCTGAAGCTCGAGAGCCTGAGATTTCAAGCTATGGACACAAGTCCCAAAACATAAGCGTAATTTTCATGAGCCATGGCAGTGAGCTCCTCCATGCCTTATTAATGTAATTTAGTTAAGTGACCTATTCACAGATAGTAGTTGGAGATTTCCAATGCCTAGGAATTAAGGCCTTACCTGCCATGAGACCCTTTTTTTGGTGCGTTTTTTTTATTGAGGCCAGAATTATGGAGAGCAGAGCTACTTCTGGTGTCTCCGACCATGCCCCCCTATCTGTAATACGGCTCAAATTAAATTTGTCCGCCCAGTATGGTCTGATTTTTGGGCAGGATCACCATGTGTGGAGTTGTGTACCACCTGGCACTCCACATCTCCAACAGATACTTGTACAGAACTTATCACGGCCGGACATTGGTACCATCTGGTCCAGATTTTGTAGTTCCGTTCCTGCGCTTGGGAGGCCAGTGTAAGTTTTAAAGGTAAGAAGGAAGGCTTTAACCCATTCTTCCGGGGATGGGCTGTGTCCCAGCTCCCACTCCCAGTATGACATAGATGGTGCAATTGGGGTAAGCCTGTAATAGGTGAATGCCATGGAGTTAGGCAATTTCTAATAAATTCATCCTTTTAGAAAACTTTTTTTTTTTGTTTTTTTTTTTGTTTTTTTGTTGTTTTTTTTTACAGCTAGATACCTCAAGGCCAAGTACTTAGCATATCTAACACACTAATTAATATACAGTTCAGTTACAGAGGGCACCTTTACTGATTCTTGAAGTTTATTTACAATTCTGCAACCATTATAATTAACATCCAGGAATAACTTAAGCATTAAAAGAGAACTACTTTTGCACTATTACTCTTTAAAGGACTTTCGCCCTATAATGTCTTGTACTCACCTCTCCATAATCCTGGCAGATTTACACTTTGGCTATTGGAAATCAGAAAGCTACCTATGAAAACATTCTGGCGGCTTTTTAAAGTCTTCTGCACATGTATTGACAAAATCCAATTTGTTCCTTTTGGGGAATCTATATACCTGTAACCTATTCCATCTCCCGGGGAATAAATGGGGTATGTCTAAGCACACAAAGGCTGACTAGTCGAGCGTGTTATCCAAATGAACTGTGTAGTTCTGCCTGACCCTGCTGCCTGGAGCATTGATTGGCATGTACAAGACCTTAAACAAGAATCATAAAAAAAAATAATGTTTTTTTTAATTTTTTTAGTACTGAAGGCAGCAAACTTAAACTGGCCTAGTATAACGTACCAACAAATAACTTGGTAGTAGTAATAACTTGTAAGTAATTGCACCTTAGCTGGGCAAAAAAATGTCCCACCTTAGTTTCTTTTGACTATTTTTAAACCAGGGATCCCTGGCAGTAGGGCCAACATTTTTTAATCAAAAAGGAGATATTCCACTCTAACATCCACTGCAGCACTGAACTTTACTTTGTGCATCCATTCATCATAGATGAAGAAATCTGTCAAACGCAAAGGCCTGTAAAATAGAATTTAATAAGTGTCCTAATTGTCACACATGTCAAGAAGTCTTCGTGTAATTCTTCTATACACATAAGTAGAGCTCAAATATTACACATATCATAGAAAAATAGTTCTCCAGGAATTAAGTTGCTTGGAATATTTGTTCATGAATGGGAACAGTACTGTTTTCCTGTAGTAGAGATCAATATTGAGTTCCTTTAAGTTCTACAAGTATCTGGAATCCTATATATGGAAAATTGAATTTGTAGTTTCCCTTGGCTGTAAAAGCCCAGTAAGCGAGTTTTAACAGTTACTGGTCAGTCATATGATTTTGTTTCTGAATGGTTCTTAAGAGATGTTGTGAATGACATGAAGCCACAACTATAGTAAACCACTTAAAGCTGAGCTAAACCCCCTCATTTTAACGGTTTCAAAAAACACTTGCATTCTTAGAATGCTGTCACATTTGCTTCTGCTTTCAACCAAACTGTCAATGCATCAAATTGCTAGTGTCATAACCGATCACGTTTGCAGACAGCATCATGGCAATTACAGATCAAACCAGAGGCAAGGTGGGAGCTTTCTTGGCTGAAAAGGATAGAAGGGTTAGTTCCGCTTTGTGGGTGTCTGACAGGCTCTTCTGAGGGGGCTTATCTTGACTATCACCAGTTTGCATGGAATCGATATTCCCTTTTAATTACACATGTGGGTTCAATAAAACAAACTGAAAATGAGAGTTTGAGTGAATTTTGTTTGAGGAGGGGAGAACTCAAGTAGGAAAGGAGGGAGGAGAAGGAGCCAGGGGTGAAGTGACCACTGTGAATGCAGGCTTAATTGAGAAGCTGAAATTAGTAGTAGATTATTAAAGTTATTTGGATAAGAATAAGTTATTCATGTGTCCAATTTTTTCTTTTTTTTTTTAACTGTATAATTGAAGAAAAGCTGCCATTTTCCGTTTGTAAATATTTAATATTTGTTACAATTTCATATGCAGCCACTCTGCCATGGAAACCCATTCCATGAAGCTCTCTACACACTGTTGTGCTAATCTGAAGCCCATATGAAGTTTAGAGGTCTTTATCTATTGACTCTGCAGACAGTTGGCGACTTCTACGCACTGTGCGGTTCAGCATGAGCTGACCCCACTCTGTCATTTTACGTGACCTACCACTTCATGGCTTTGTTATAATACCACGAACAGTTGATTGTGGAATATTTAGTAGCAAGGAAATTTCACTGGTGGACTTATTGCACAGGTGGCAACCTATCACGGTACCAGGCTTGACTTCACTGAGCTCCTGAGAGCAACCCATTCTTTAACAAATGTCTGTAGAAGCAGTCTGCATGCCCAGGTGCTTTTATATTTCTATGTATGTATGTGTTATGTGATAGATATAGATAGATAGATATATATAGAGAGAGATCTCACAGAAATGAGTACACCCCTCACATTTTTGTGAATATTTTATTCTATCTTTTCACGTGACAACACTGAAGAAATGACACTTTGCTACAATGTAAAGTAGTGAGCATACAGCTTGTATTACAGTGTAAATTTGCTGTCCCCTCAAAATAACTCTTCACATAGCCATTTAATGTCTAAACCGCTGGCAACAAAAGTGAGTACACTCCTTAGCGAAAATGTCCAAATTGGGTTCAAAGTGTCAATATTTTGTGTGGCCACCATTATTTTCCAGCACTGCCTTAACCCTCTTGGGCATGGAGTTCACCAGAGCTTCACAGATTGCCACTGGACTCCTCTTCCACTCCTCCATGATGACATCTTGGAGCTGATGGATGTTGGAGACCTTGCGCTCCTCATCTTCCGTTTGAGGATGCTCAGTAGAGTTTAGGTCTGGAGACATGCTTGGCCAGTCCATCACCTTTTACAAGGCAGTTGTTGTCTTGGAGGTGTGTTTGGGGTCGTTACCATGTTGAATACTGCCCTGTGGCCCAGTCTCCGAAGGGAGGGGATCATGCTCTGCTTCAGTATGTCACAGTACATGTTGGCATTCATTCCCTCAATGATCTGTAGCTCCCCAGTGCCGGCAGCACTCATGCAGCCCCAGACCATGACATTCCCACCACTATGCTTGACTGTAGGCAAGACACATTCGTCTTTGTACTCCTCACCTGGTTGCCACCACACACGCTTGTCACCATCTGAACCAAATAAGTTTATCTTGGTCTCATCAGACTATAGGACATGGTTCCAGTAATCCATGTCCTTAGTCTGCTTGTCTTCAGAAAACTGTTTGCAGGCTTTCTTGTGCATCATCTTTAGAAGAGGCTTCCTTCTAGGACGACAGCCATGCAGACCAATTTGATGCAGTGTGCGATGTATGGTCTGAGCACTGATAGACTGACCCCCCCACCCCTTCAACCTCTGCAGCAATGCTGGCAGCACTCATACATCTATTTCCCAAAGACAACCTCTGGATATGACGCTGAGCACAGTTTCAAGGTCTTGGCAATCTCCTTATAGGCAACAATTCTTTTTTTCAGATCGTCAGAATTCTTTGCCATGTTGAACTTCCAGTGACCAGTATGAGACAGTAAGAGTGATAATACCAAATTTAACACACCTGCTCCCCATTCACACCTGAGACCTTGTAACACGGAGTCACATGACACCGGGGAGGGAAAATGGCTAATTGGGCCCAATTTGGACATTTTCACTTAGGGGAGTACTCACTTTTGTTGCCAGCGGTATAGACCGCAATGGCGGTGTTTAGAGTTGGTTTGAGGGGACAGTAAATTTACACTGTTATACAAGCTGTACACTCACTACTTTACATTGTAGCATTTTTCATTTCTTCAGTGTTGTCACATGAAAAGTTAGAATCAAATATTTACAGAAATGTAAGGGGTGTGCTCACTTCTGAGAGATACTGTGAACATACATACATACAGTTGTGTTCAAAATAATAGCAGTCAGACATCACTAACCTGATCAATCACTGTTTTTGGTAGAAATTATATTTCTAAATGGTAAATTTACTAGCAGATGTAGTAGAGTAATAGAAATCCAACAGACCCAACAGTCATGACATGCATGCTGCTGATTCTGTGTCATTGAATCACTAATTGAAAGGGGCATGTTCAAAATAATAGCAGTGTGGAGTTCTATTAGTGAGGTTATTCATTCTTTGAAAAACAGGTGGCAATTATTGCCCTTATTTAAGGAAGGAAGGCAGCAAATGTTGTACATGCTGGTTATAGTGCATTTCTCTCTGAAATTCTGAGGAAAATGGGTCGTTCCAGACATTGTTCAGAAGAACAGCGTACCTTGATTAAAAAGTTGATTGGAGAGGGGAAAACATATGAAGAAGTGCAGAAAATGATCGTAAATGCTTTAAAATGGCAACCAAAACCTGAAAGACGTGGAAGAAAGCGAAAAACTACTATTCGAATGGATAGAAGAATAGCCAAAATGGCAAGGACTCAGCCAACAATCAGCTCCAGGAAGATCAAAGGTCTAAAGTTACCTGTGAGTACTGTTACAATTAGAAGACGCCTATGTGAAGCCAAGCTTTCTGCAAGAAGCCCCCGAAAAGTCCCACTGTTGAAAAAAAGACGTGCTGAAGAGGTTACAATTTGTCAAAGAACGCATTGACTGGCCTAAAGAGAAATGGCACAACATTTTGTGGACTGATGAAAGTAAGATTTGTTCTTTTTGGGTCTGGTGGCCGGAGACAGTTTGTCAGACGACCCCCAAACACTGAATTCAAGCCACAGTACACTGTGAAGACAGTGAAGCATGGTTGTGCAAGCACCATGATATGGGGATGTTTCTCATACTACGGTGTTGGGCCTATTTATCGCATACCAGGGATCATGGATCAGTTTGAATACATCAGAATACTTGAGGTCATGCTGTCTTATGCTGAAGAGGAAATGCCCTTGAAATGGGTGTTCCAACAAGACAACGACCCCAAACACACCAGTAAACGTTCAACACCTTGGTTCCAGACCAACAAGATTGATGTTATGGAGTGGCCAGCTCAATCCCCGGATCTTAATCCAATAGAAAACTTGTGGGGTGACATCAAAAATGCAGTTTCTGAGGCAAAACCAAGAAATGGAGAAGAACTGTGGAATGTAGTCCAATCATCCTGGGCTGGAATACCTGTTCACAGGTGCCAGACGTTGGTTGACTCCATGCAACACAGATGTACAGCAGTTCTCAGAAACAGTGCTTATACAACCAAATATTCATTAAGTGATTCAAAGGAAAGCAAAATCTTCAAACATTTTTCAGTTTATATAGTGAATGTTTGAGTTTGTAAAGAAGAAACACTGTTGTTTTTTTTGAACAGTCTAATCACTTTTCTTCAATTTTTTTTTAGAGGAACACAAATTTGATACATTTTTCTTCATGTTTTGATTTGGAATAGAATGTGTAGTGTTCCCAATGCATTTGTGTGTATGGAAATAAAAGCTATTATGATTTTTGAGCTTTATTCACTTTTTTCAACACACTGCTATTATATTGAACACAACTGTACGTACGTACGTATGTATACTAGAGGATGCTTGTATTTTAATTTTTTTCACTCCTTTCTATTATGAATGAATTAACTGAAATTCACAAAAGTTAGGACAGTCAGGCTGGAGAGAAAAGAGCTAGGTGATGCAAGATGTTCTCCAGCGAAAAGATGAGACTGGCTATATGCGATTTGCTACAGTGTTGATTGCACGCTGTGAGAAACTCTGAGCGTGTAGTGACATCAGTAAGTAATTTTGGTACAGGCAGTGGAGCCTGAGAGGTAAGGTAAGATTGGAGCTCATCTTTTAAGTGCCAGAAGCAGCATATTCGGTGAAGTGGATGAAGTCACCTGTTCATGTCATTGCAAAGCACATACAAGGAGCTGTAGGTAGAGCCTCTATAACTAAATCTAGTGGTGGAATGATTGGTTGAAAAGAAAGCTGAAGAAAGTTTCATCTTTGTGTATAATGCATACATTTGAAAACCAGTTCCTTTTACTAGACCCTGGCCCAAGGGCGCTTCATGTCACACATATGGATTCTAGAGAAACTGATTTCATAGGACAGAAAAACCTATTTCTTTGGTGGGTGCTTGATTAGTTATGGATTGTGAAGACTTTAGGAGCCATTTGGGACCTCTGGGTTATCTTAAAACAAAGATGGCAAAACATTTTCTGGCTGTAAGAATACATTAAATTGTTATTAGTTCATATAGTTAGAATAAGATGAGGCTCTAAATTCTCTTCATAAATAACATGCAGCAGGTCTGCTTTACAGTAAGTAATTACTGCATAGTGATTAGCTGTCCTTTTTAGATCAATTTTGTGTTGAGTGATGTAGGGAATCTGTTTTTATTATAAGTGATGTTATTGAACCACAAAGTGTACCTACTACTCAAATACAGAGAACCTTGTTTTAACCTGATGGGGCTAGGTTTTGGTGCAATAATCCATTATTGGTCTGTCATAAAATGGCAGTTTTCCAATGAGGCTTAGAAAGCATGACTAGTTGGCATAGGGAAGGTTCCAGAGAGGGGAGGTGGCATGCTTGAAATTGTGAAATGGGTTTGGAGTCTTGAATTAAACCCAGTCTCCCTACACATTAGAACCTAACAGAGCTTTTACTTTCTGCTACAAAGCTTTACAGGTATCTCATCTGCTGCATTTATTCTAGGTATGATTCTGCAAATTCCCCTCACTGAACAACCTCTTCCCCCGCCTCCCCTCTCCCCTCAACCTTTAAAAAAAAAAAAAAAAAAGCCATCCTGCCAAATTGGTTTGCATTTTAAACTTGATATACACAAAATGTGTCGGAAAATCTATTTTCATTTTAGAAGTTGGTTGGAAATTTTGGGGAGCTAGGAGAATAGGTTCTTTCATTAACGTTTGTCTCTAATGGGTAGGTGGCCTCTCCCCCGCCCCACCCCTCCACGCAATTATAGTCTCGCCCTGATTATACAAGTACTGAATTGTTTGGATGATGCTTTATTTTAAGACTTGCAAAGCAGGTGGTTTAGTTGTAGACCTCATATTTTGTTAAATGAAATAAAAGGCAATAATACCTTCCTCTGTTCAGGCGTTTTGACACTCGTGAGATCCCACACTAGCATCTTTTCCTGGGCTTTTTTTCGGGTGTCTGCATTTGGCTGTCTTGATTAGCCAGTATGTTGCTTCCATTCATGCACAGGAGTGCAGTCATCCTGGCGCACATTTAGGTTTGTTGCACATGGGAATAAAAAATGCTGGGTTTTTCACAGACATGAAATGAGATGCATTGTTGTCTATGGGACATTGCACACAGCTGAGTACAGATGAGCAATACAGCATTGAGTGCAGAGCATTAAAACAAAAACAGAAAATGTTTCATTTGAGTACAGTAATTTTCTCGCATGTTTACTCGTTTAAGCCCTTTGCAAAAGGAGCATCATAATTTACGGATGTTTGTTCAGGATCTTGTGGTGCCCGTGTGCAAGGGGCCACAATACTGGCAATGAAGATTGTAAGCTCGAAAGAGCAGGGCCCTCGATCCCCTCATGTTTTGCAGTGTATTGGTATTGTTCTGTCACATGTTCTGTCCCCCTTTGTAATGTACAGCGCTGAGTGAACTATTGGCGCTTTATAAATCCTGTATTATTATAATAATAATAATGAAGTGTACTAGTCTGTACGCTATACGCTTACACATCTTTACTGGCCTATACTGAACATTACTCAGGTCTTTACACACAGTTTTTGGCCCCTTGCACATGGGCACCACAAGTTCCTAAGAAAACATCAGTAAATTATGATGCCCACATACAAGGGGCCTTAGTGTGCTTGAATATAAACTGAGCTGTGCATGCGTATGTGCAGGCAGTATGTTTTTATTGCAGAAAAGACATTGTGTGTCTTATGTAATAAAGAGACTGTCTATTTGAAATGTTTTTTGTTTTTCGGTCTTCTGTTCTGCTTTAAGTGGCGCTAATTCAATTGTAAGGTTCCCAAATTTGGGGAGATGAGCTTTCATATTCATCTGCCAGTCTTGTTGTATTGTGTGTGGTTGTAAAAAACAAAAAATAGTAATGTCTATAGCCCAAGCAATTTTACTGGGGCTTGCAATGTATACTTTCTGGCAATGTTTCATGCTGCAACAATATTAAAAGTGTAACATTAAAGTGATAGTAAAGTCGTGTTTTTCACTTGTACCTGCAGATAAGCCTATAATAAGGCTTACCTGTATGTACTGTAAATATCTCCTAAATATGCACCTTTTAGGAGAGATTTGCTTGTAAAAGACACCGGCGCATATGCTCTGAAGGAACGGCATGCCTGTGTTGTTCCTTCAGTGCTGTGTGCCATAGAAAGGTTTGGTCATTCAAGCCGCCGGAGCCCGTGAACCAAGAAGGACTGGATTAAGATGGAAGCCCTCTGTGGTGACAGCGCGCCGCTGGAGGGCTTTGTTTTGAGGTAAGTTGCATACTAACACATTACAAAAAAAAAACTCAAGACAATGTCAAAGAAAAGCTCATGGTTTACTACAGCTTTAAGCATAGTTGCATTAGGCACCATTTGAGGTTGCTGTTAGATTGATTAGTAGATTTAGACTTCTTTTACACAAGCGGACCGATGAGGTCCGTCTGTCAGTTTTTCAGGCAGACCCTCTATTCTTCTCTATAGAGCTAAGGTGGTGTAAATGGACGTGTCCGTTTTTTATACCTGCCCACATCCAATCTGCTAAAATAGATGGATGGGGATCCGTTCTTCCATCTAGTGGATCGGATGGCGGTTGGGTGTACACAGACGGTCTATTTACATCCGACCAGCAATAGAGGAGAGCAGGCTGTGTCTGTGTCCGCTCTGCATAAGCAGAGCAGACATGGACCAGCCATCCACCTGCTCTGTGGGAATCGGCAGAGAGATTCCCTGTTGATAAAGTGGACTCCTGGCATAGTTATTCTAATAAAATAAATCCTACTTCCAGCCAATGTGTTTTATGTCTGTACAGAAAGGGTTTTTTTGTTGTTTTTTTGTAACAATGATGACCTACAATGGGCAGCTATTATTTAAAGTACTTGTAAAGACTGGAGGTTTTTTACGTTAATGCATTCTGCAAGGTATCTCCCCTTGAAATATTATTCTGAACCCGATATCGGTCCTGTGCTGTTCCTGGGAGCAGCATCGTTTCTCTCTCCCTCCTTTACTGGCTCGAAGGCTGCAGTGGTAGCAATTAGCTCCTGCTGCTGTTAATCAAACACTATGAGGGGGCTGGGCCAAGCTATGCTGTATGTTGGTGGACATGCACAGTGCAGCTCAGGAGTGAGCCTGCACGAGTGCTCACATAGCAAGGGGCTTGATTTTGGGGCACTGTCATAGCCTCTCGTTATCAAGGATACTTTCTGGCCTCTGCAGACAAAGCATGTGTATCTAAAAATCCCTATTTTATTCAGTCCATCAGCGATTCCTGCACTGTGACGCATCAACACTTTGTGGGCTTGCTATTCCACCTACCCTCTGCACCATAGGTGTTCACCAAGGTCCTGGCCCCTGTGCTTGCATTGCTGCACTCACAAGACTTCCCCATTGTGGAATGTCTGACCGGAGTCCTTTTGAGGGAGCAGTTACCTCAGGTTCTGATTGACTCACTCTGCAGACTTTGCAAAGGTTTGGCTCAGTACTTGAAACCTTGAGGACGGTGCTGGAACTGATTCATTGCTTGGAGTATCTGAGTTTTGTCCTAGACCTGGCTCAAGCCAGAGTTTTCTGACCTTGGATTTAACTTCAAATTCTCCACTCCCAGACTCTGATTCTTCCATCCTGGAGTCATTCCATCCCCTCTGAATTTGAGTTCCAGGATTTGAAGGTAGCCTCCAAGTAATTCCCATTTTTCCCAGTTTCACGGCAGACCCTACAACTCGACATCATGGGACAAGTTGTTTTCAGTTCTTGGACAGATTGATTTTTGCTACAGAGAACCAGGTTGTCCCTGGTTTTATAGCTCTGGAGCCAGAAGTCCTTTTCTTGCTCTTTTTGGAAGATACTCATGATGAATGCCAACCTGTCAGGCTGCACTGTGCACCCTATTGATTTAGGGAATGTGGACATCAAAGGAATTTCATCTCCTGATCAACATTCTGGAACACTGCATCAGCTTGTGCTCTTTTACACTGTCCCTTTTTGATTAAAAAAAAAAAAATTGCTATCACAAAGCATGACCAAAATCTCTTGTGACAGGTAATCTTTATGGAGATATCAGGGGTCTATTGGACTCCATATCTCTCCTCTGCCCTCCAAAGTATCTGATCAAATCCAGATCGGTTTCGGTAACAGTTTGTAAATAAACTGAATCCAGAAGTGACGAAAAAGTAAATCGGAGTAGACAAAATCCTTGTTGCTTCCTGTTTGTTGTATCACAGGGGGGAGGCAGGTACAAATATACTTTTCCCCCCCCTCTCAGTGCCACCACTACACCAGGCAGCAGCACTGGGCTCCTTGATTGCACGGGAGAGCCCGGTAAAGGTGGAGGCAGTGGGTAAGCCCTCGTGTCCTGTAGAAGAGATGCTTGGATTACTTCTACAAGAAAGCCCATTGCCGGATGCTGTCATAATTTCAGTGCAGCCACTTCAACCCAAGGACGCACGGGTATGCCCAAAGTGTTTGATGTGGTTAGACACAGATGTTCAGTGACCTGTGGATGCTTTGGTTGCTCTGTGGGATCTCTGTCTTTCCTCCCCTGAAATTCCTCTGCAGTATCAAGATGGAGGGCATTTTGGTGATTCTCATAGCTCCAAACTAGGCAGTTGTGGTTCCCCAATCTGGCCAGACTCTGAGGATGCACTTTGAGACCTTCCACAGGGTGAAGCAAGAAGTCTAGCAATGGCAAAAAAAAGTCCCACTCTTGCAAGAACTTCACATTCCAGCCTTGTCTACCACTTGCGTTCCAGCCATGGGCAGGTGGCAGGTAGACTTTCCCAGCTGGTAGTATTGGGACCCAAGGGGAATTGTCCTTAACATCTGGAGATGCTAAAGAACCTTTGTTACAGGTAGGGAAACGTCTGAGTTGGACTTCTAGGTTCAACAACAAACTGGTGGCTCCTTGGCACTAGTACTCTGATTTACGCTGCCTTTCCTCTCCTAAAACCTTGTCTGCTTCACAGAATAAGAGATGGGAAAGCTTTCAAGTGATCCCTCATAGCTCTGGACTGGCCCAGTGTTGTGGTTCAAGTGCCTCCTTGAGCTGCCAGCACACGGACACAGCACATAGTAAAACGGCAC
This sequence comes from Staurois parvus, assembly GCF_062004578.1. Taxonomy (NCBI): domain Eukaryota; kingdom Metazoa; phylum Chordata; class Amphibia; order Anura; family Ranidae; genus Staurois; species Staurois parvus. Next base: position 6,956,989 of record NW_028318614.1, on the reverse strand, counting down.
ACAGTTAACCCTTTGATCGCCCTTCATGTTAATCATTTCCTGCCTAGCGCCATTAGTACAGTGCCAGTGCTTTTTTTTTTTTTTTTTTTTTTTTTTTTTTAATTTTTTTTGTCTACCACTGATCACTTTATTGGTGTCACTGGGGTTGTCAATGACACCGTCATTCCCCCCAACCCCCACCCCCCCCCCCCCCCGAGTCAGAATGCCCGCTGCAGTCCTGCTATAAGTCGCCGATCGCCGCCATTACTAGTAAAAATTAAAAAATCCTGGTGTATATATTCCGCCATTTTAAACACTATCACTTTCACGGAAACCAATTAATTTACACGTATTGGAAATTTTTTTTTTTTAGCAAAGACATGCAGCAGAATACGTTTTGGCTTAAATTTGACAAAATTACATTTTTTAAATTCTTTTCACCGGACATGTTTTTAATAGCAATGTCAAATATTTTTTTCTTTTTTTTTTTTTTTTTTTTTTGCGCCATTAAAAAAAAAAAATAAAAACAGCACAGGTGATCAAATACCACCGAAACAAAGCTCAGTTAGTGGGGGGAAAAGGACGTAAAGTTGATTGGGTGCAGTGTTATATGCTCACGCAATTGTCAGTCACGAAGCACCGTAACTCCAAAAATGGCCTGGTCAGGAAGGGTGGTAAATCCTCTGGAGGGCAACGTGGTTTATATTTGATATGTTTTGGAGGGTTGGTGGGGGGGCTTTGAATAGAGATCTGGGGTCTAAAAAGACCCCTGCTGTCTCTTTTTTGAAATAGGAACACAAGACCTCCATCTCAGTCCTTTTTTTTTCTGCAGCTTCAGTTTCACTGCATATGAATGAAGTATCTGCATAGACTCATATTCATTCATAAACTGAAACATAGTAAACACTGTTTACTATGCTCCAGTGATGAATGAACATGGTACTGATCACTCGCTATGTTCATTCGGGAAAGGAAGGGGGCTGGTAAATACACATTTACCAGCCCCCTCCCCCTGCTCTCCATCCTGATAGCCGTTTCCCTCCTAAGCTGCATCTGCATCCAGTGGTAGGGGGGAGAAAGAAAGCCCAGCAGCACTGGAGAAGGCACCAGGGTATCAGCAAATAGGGGGGGATTCTAGGGGGAGCCAAGGGTAGTGTTTATCCTCTGTGGCTGCTCCTAAAGCCAGGGGGGAGGCAGCTGCAGGGAAGCCGGATGATTAGTTCTGCGAGCGGGAGGGATTGGTGATGGGGAAGGATGGGGTGTTTGTAAAGTTAACTGTACTGTGGAATCTGTGTAGCAGAGGGGGAAATGGGAGCAGCGGGGAGGCTGCAGTTTCGTTGACACCGCTGCAGTGGAAGCAGTGTTAGCACTGTCAGTTAAAGGGAGGGGGAACATTTTAGGTGAATAGCTTTGATCAGCATCTGCTGAACAGTGCTGTCACGGTGTTCATCAGTTTGAATGTTTCTGGTGTAAATTCATGGTCATTGAAGTGAACTTTCAGGAGGTTGGAGGATGCCTGGTGGCAAAAGGGTTAAAAGACAAGTTTACCTTTTAAGAAAAATAGCTTTTTTTTTAAGGTTAAAAAAAATGTGCATTTGTTTTGTTTTTTTGGTGTGTAGGAGCCTGGACAGCTCTGCACCCGCAAGCAACAGTTCACCGGTGCAATGCCGTGTAATTGCATCTTAACTTGCAAAGACAGGCAGTTACACAATGACAGGAAAAATCATTAAACTCCCTACACAGCGCCATGGTAATTCATTGGGAAAAGCCGTCCGCTACAAAGGCTGTAGGTATGTGTAGCTCATTCCTTCACAGAACTCTGTGAATGAATGATGTAGCTGTGCAGGCTCTGCCCACATGCCCATTCCACATGGTGACAGCAGATGCAGGGAGATCCCTGGCCCACTGTCACGGGGAGGGGGAAGAAAAAAACGGAACATGTAACATGTTTCCAAAGTTGCGCTTATCCATTTATCAAGGCAAAATCAAGGGATTATCTGTGTGCCTAACGAGTGTAATGTGTGCTGCTTTTACTCATATCTGGCTGCTTTTCCTCCCTGAACTCTGGTTTTGATTTCCGGGAGAAGAAACCGCTAAATCGCTGTCTGTACAGAGTTTTGTTTGACCACAGCCAATCAGCAGGTTTCCGCCAATATCATTGGCAAAGTACCTGCATATTTAGAAGTTTAATTTAGGAGTATTGAACAAACATTTTAAAGTATATCTAACCCCCAAACTTTTTTTTTTTTCATTTATGGAGGGCTAAAACCACAGATAAGGGGTTTTTTTTGTTTTTTTTTCCGGTCGATCTTATTTTGGGGAGCTTTTTCGTTACTTCCTGTCCTATAAAATGTCACAAGAAGGCATTTCTCAAATGTTGTCAAAGGAAAACATGCCCCTGTTGGAAGATTTCCCCTCTACTCCTGTTCTGTTGGCAGCTGCATGTTGGATTTACCTTTGCTTTCATTCCCGGTGACAACTGTGTTCATTCCTGGTGACAACTGTGTTCATGACGATCAGGACCCATTCATGCTTTGTGCACTTGGCTGCATTTTTCCTCATGGAAAAATACAGGTAACTGCGATGACACAGATTTTCTCTGCTCAGTCAGCACTGCAGGCTTTTCCATTCAGTGCTTAGTGTATTATGATGCAGTTCAGTGGGGAGAATTCTCACATTCTAGAACAAGTTTTTTTGTGTTTCATGTGCAAATCAGAGTGCAGTGTTACACTGCATTCCAGAGTTGTGTGATAATTCTGCAACATGTAGCACAGCAGGAGAGATCCCTGTATCCATATCGCTTGGTGAATGCATGGATCCGTGTGTTGCATTGACATGAATGAAGGGTCACTCTGTACACATATATAAAGTTCTGTCCAAAAAAAAAAAGGGATGAGGAAAGAACAAAGAGGGCGCACAGGCCTAGTGCATTACCATAAAAAATTGTTTAATAAAATAGGTGTTGTACTCACAAACGAGAATAGGGCTCTGAGGAAGAGGCAAGTCCTCGACACGCGTCAGCATATTGGATGTCTACACTCCCCATTGCGGACTGTTACTCAGCGCGATGTTGACCCAGTTCTTTTATGATGTGCCTTGACTTCTCGTTTGTGAGTACAACACCTATTTTATTTCTTATTAAACATTTTTTATGGTAATGCACTAGGCCTGTGCGCCCTCTCTTTGTTCTTTCCTCATTCAGTATATTTGGATTCCCCCGGTCCATTTGAGGGCAGCAAGGTGTGCATGTTCCAGGACATTCTTAATGTGGTTGTAGCCTGCATGGAGTCCATCCCCAAGCGCAGGAGCATTTGTGTTTGCTGGTTCAAAAAAAAGGGATCTCTTTGATGCAATGAAACGTGCTTCAGCTCAAAACTCTGAGCGGGCAACAGTGTGTTGGACTGTAGGACAGTGTGAATGGGCCCTTAGGCTGCATTCATACTTGAGCGTTTTGTTCTCTATGGTGCCTGTTCACACCTGATCACTCAAACAGGCACCATAGAGAACAATTGATTTTTTAAGTTTGCTGTTTTGGAGTGTCAAGCTGCCAAACACTCAAGTGTGAATGCAGCCTTAGAGTGAAGTTCCTCAACGGGGATACAGCAATAAAAACCTGACAGTGGGTTTTAACCACTTGAACAAAAAAATTGCCTTTGGGAGTCATTTCACAACAAGTTTGTTGAGCTGCATTGATCTATGTAGGCTCAGTGCAAGAGCATATAGAAAACAATTGTTTTCTATTAACCTTTTTTACATCATACAGGTGCATTATAGTGTACTGTATAGGAATGCAACATGTCTGCATTTCTGCACAGCACAATTCATCTTGCCACATGTGACAACACATTGTGGTGCATAAAGTTTGAATGAAATGTCATTTTGTGACATTTCAGTGAAAATTAAAAAGAAAACTGATGTGTTGTAACAACTCCATTGCATTGCCATTTCACAATGCCCACCAGCAGGCGTGTTATGCAGAGCTTAACACAACTACTACTTTATACAAGCCCCTAAATATATGTAAAAAGGCTATATCTGTAGGCACACATGTGTAAGTAAAACTAGGCGTCTAAAGCCCAGCCAGACATGGCTTGAAATTAGTCTGGTTCAGCATACAATAGTGTGGCAGGGGAGATCCCTGCATCCACATCCACTTGTGTGGATCATGGATCTGTGTGTGCCCCCTGTTCAACCCGGTATGCTTGTATATCCTGCTTTACAAGTTTCTAGATAGTATCTAATCCTAGAGTATATGGAACCCTGTGTAGGGAAGTTACATTTTCAGGGGCTGACCTGGAAAAATTTGATCTATTTACTTAAATTATGTCAGATTGTGGATTAGTAAAATATAATGAATGAAACCCATCTTTGCCCTTTCTACATGTTTGAAGACACAAGTAGGCAAACCACCACAGCAGTTTGAGGACACAACCTGCTGTGTTTTTTGTTTAACAGACAGATGATATACAGAAATATACAGAAAGCTACCATATGGTTTTACCTGTTGTATTGTGGCACTCCTGATGGTGTTTTGATTGTAGGTTGTTAGAAAAATCCTTCCTCTCCTCTCCAGTTGCTTTAATGAAAATGAAGTGAGAAGCACTCCTCTGTCTAAGCCTGCCCCTCCTGCTTTTATGGCCTGTTTGGGGTTTTTTTTTCTTTAACAAATGGCCTTTTGCTCCTTGATTCTGTAGATTGCACAGCTTGTGTGAGTCTTGCTTTATGCAACTGTTTACTTGTGAAAAGTCCACCTGTGTTTGAGTGTTTATATATGGAGACTTTTGTTTAATGGGTGGGGTTTGGAATGTTTGCTAATTCATGCTAAGGATGGTCAGTCTATTTGCATTTTTTTTTAAGTTGGTTTCTGGTTTTAGACAACTCAATAAAATCTAGACTCTTAGAGCCAGTTCACACCACAGAAATGCAGTCCGGATGCGTTTCTGCATGCTCGTTTTGACACATTTGTTTTATTCGTTCCAGTGCATTGTTCTTTCAATCCATCTAAGGGCAAGCCGGTTGTACTGAAGTCGATCCATTGATCAACTTCAGTACAACTAGCCTGTCCTCCAATTTTTTTTTTTTTTTCCCCCCTTCTTTCATGTTAAGGCTCCTACCTCCTGGCAGAACACAATTGCGCTGTGAGAAGGATGACCCTGTCAACATGTACTGTTGATGGGGGACTTGAGCAATTTCTTTTCTTTCCTGCAACCCGTGGTTGCAGGAAAGAAAATCTCATCTGTGGCTGGCCATTGTGCAATTTTCTTTTCTTCAACCACAGGTTGAAGGAAAGAAAACTGCTTTCCATACCCCCATACCCAGTCAGTGTTGATGGGGAATCCCTCCCGCTGTGCTATTGTATTCTGATATAGACTAAACTCCTCCTTTGCATAAGTGTGATAGCCTGGTACAAGTATAGAAGATAACTCCACATCACTGGAGAATTGCTTCAAACCTTGCTGCCCTCTAGGACTGGGGATGTCCTTAAGCCACTACAAAGGAGGGCGCATCAGCCTAGTGCATATTATCCCACAGTATTTATTTAAAATAATCATAAATTATACTCCTACATGTGAATTAAAATTGCTCATTGAGCTACTAGTCTGTGGTTCGTTGGCTCTAATGAAAGGGTTGCCTTCGAAACGCTTAAGCCAAGACCCCGGCGAAATCCGTCTGTACTCCGCAGTGTGCCGATTCCAGGACCACTGGGGTGTAGACGAGTAGCTCAATGAGCGATTTTAATTCAAGTATTTGTAAGTATAATTTATGCTCGTTCTAAATAAATACTTTGGCACAATACAATAGGCTGGTGCGCCCTCTACTTTTTTTTTTTTCTGTAGTGTGTTTTTGTATTCTGACGGCAGGAGGTTTCCCAGCAGAATACAGTGATCACTGCTGGCTTCTATAGCAAAAAAACTGACTGGCTGGTTGTGCTAAAGTCTACCAATAGGTGGATCAAAATTTGGCCGGTTTTTGCTGAACCAGAAGCATTTTGATCAGTCTGTGGCCAGCTTTATGATTTTGAACGTTGTTTGGGATTACCAAGCTGCTTCTGCTGTGTAAGAAGACTGGGATAATCTGAACCTCAGGCTGCCAGATGTGCTCAGGTTCAAAGTACTTGCATAATGCAGCCTCTAAGTATTGCAATAAGTACTGGTGTTCAGGGAACTTGTGCTTTGAGGACTGTCAGATAATTTGTTCTCCCGGATGACTGTGCTTCCCAACAGTGGTACACCTGTGGTACTTCAAATTCAAGGGCTGTGTCAAGGCTGCATTGGTAGGGAATCGCCTGGATACTTGCCAAACTGCTGGAGGCTCTGAAATTTAACAGCGTGCCCCAGGTTTATCAGTAAGGCATAAATAGGTATAGATCGTCTCGCCTGTTCTGATTAACTATAGATTGCCCTCAGAGTGGCAGGTGAGGAGATAACTTGCTTTATTCCTAAACAATTCACCTGCACTACAGGGCCTAATGCTGTTCTACATTAACACTCACAGTACTTTGATCTTTCTGAGCACCTTTGATTGTTGGAAAGATTGTCGCCTTCTAGGGTTCATAAATTGACCTGAAAATTTCCAATTACTGCAGAACTTGACTTGTAATTATTGATCCGTCTAAGGTTGATGGTTTAGCATTTAGTTGATACAAGTTAGAACTTTCAGAATGTATCTAATGTCAGTATGTAAAAACATTTTCAATTTCTCTGTTTGGGCCTGATGGTAGCCATAGACATAATGAACTCTGTCAGGCATCTTGCGTCGATGACCAACTTAATTATGCATTATACAAATTTTTCAGACTTTTAAGTGTAACTAGTGTTTTTTTCATTTAGCATGTAACATATTTTAGCTGTGTTTTTTAGTTCTTGAAAATGACAAAGCTTGTTCATCCAAAGCAGAGAACTGTGGTTTTCTGCATTTGAAAAACACAGGTCTCCAAAAGGACACAGTTATTTCCTGGACCATTGGGTTTTACTCCCAACTCATGATGGTTACACTAAGCCCAGTGCTTAACCTCACCCACTCCCAGGTTTGCAGAGAGAGAGGTCCATCACAGACTGACACTAGCAGAAAAAAAGTTTGCTTTGTAACATTACATGAAAGTGAACTTTTATCCTGCTGTTGAGTCTCTGTGGTTAAGAAGCTGCAGTTATCTGGATCGGTCCCTACATTTTTTTTTTTTTTTCGTATTCCTGGAGGGGACTGTACCTTGAACCCAGTGTGAAGAACAGGGACAGCCTGTAAGCTGCTACTTGCACTGGATGACAGGCTCGCACATTTGCAGGTGGTTGCATTGTGTGAATTAGCTGGTAGAGTGCTATACAGGGCCATGGTCTGCTGTGGCAAAGCCCAGTCCCTGAAGACCCTGTGGGGTATGCCTAACCTGCAGAGGTGTGGATTGAGCCATTAAGGTTCTGCTGGTTTCAGAATACGTTGCTACTTCTTGGGATCCTTTCATGCTGGTTTCTACCATTTTTTCATCTGAGAGTAACCTTGGCAAGGTTGGAGTTTTTTTGCCTGCTGTACCTAGGAACTGCAGGGATCAGTCAGCTGGAGCCTCTGGAGGGCACTGTAGCAGTACTGTCAGGCTTTATTGGGCCTCCTTTCTATGGTAGCTTTAGGTTGCTTAAGTGCTAGGCATGTGCGTGCCGCCCAGCCTGTGGTGCTTGAGGGCCACCAGTGCTCTGCACAGGTGTGTCCTGGTACACACTGTGCATGCATGTCTCACATATGTATCCTACTGCACATGTGTGGCTCAGAACAGTGCACTGCAAATGTGAAGGCGCTTCTTTGATCCAGCCCTTTTTGGTCTGAGAACTGACCAGAGGATGTACACAAAGGCTGCCTATGGAGCACCTTTGTGTCCAAAGAGAAATTTTCTGCTGCCTTCTTCAACATGCTGGAACAATTAGCAGATATTCCCAATGATTTAAGGCAGAGCAACAGGAGCTACTGTCCCTACTAGGGTTGGTGGAGGATAGGGTCACAGAAAGCAAATACCTCTGACATAGAAGAATCTCTTGAGGAGCACACTCTGGCCTCCAGCATTTCCCAGACACTAAGGTCCACAGTAAGTTTGCTCAAGGAGGAGGTCCATAAAAATCTGAAGCTGTCCGGCCAGAACTTCATGTCCTAGAGTGGCAGGGTTAGGGTCATGGAAAGCTCCCAAACTGTCAAAATCTTTTCCTATGCAGCCTGAGATTGAGAATCTGTACCCAAGCGGTTTGCAGAAAACTGATGAAAGACCGCTTATGCAAAAGTTGACTTGTTTGATTAAGACTCTTACAGTCCCAGTGCACAATGTACCAGTGTTTAAGGACCCGTTGGACAAAGTGTTTTGAGTCCATCCTTGAAGGAGGCCATACAACTCTTTGTATTCATGAGTGTTTGTAAAGCCTTGTTGATCTGTGTTAAGTGCATAAAGAAAACAAGGGGCCCTGAAATATACTTTTGTGCTAAACTGCACATAGACCTCTTTCTCAAAGCCTTATGCTTTATTATGCATTGGTTATGAGACTCTTGCCAACAACCAATTGCCTGGAATTTGTTAGTCTATATGAGCCAAGTACTATGGTTACAATGCTGGTCAGCAGAGCTCCTCTGCAAGAAGCAGTTGGATTGTATGCCTTTAGAGGGAAAACGCATCTTTTATGTCTTGGGTAGGTTCATCTAAAAGATTACAAGAGGGAAGGGCACTCTTACCTCCTGAAGAAGCTGCAAAGCCTTTGGAGCAAAAACTGTTTTCGGCTGGTTCTAAAAGGGTTCCTTTCAGAGACTTGGGAGCTAAGCCGAAGAATTTCTGAAGAAATCTTGTAACTCCTAAGCCCTCTAGGCAACAAACCACCTCAATAGAGGGACACCCCCTCCCTTCCAGAAATGGGTGACTAGTAGCCTTTGCAGTTAAGAGGACCCAAGATTTCTCTAATGTATGGGTTCAAAATGGTGTGTCCAGAGACTACAAGCTGTAGAGTTTCATGTGGAAAATTGGCAAGCAGACTTCTTAAGCTGCAAACAGCTGGTTCCTCCTTCACTGGAAGGGTTTTCACTCTTGTCTCCATTGGGTAACATCAAACAGACTTTCTGGCATCCAGACTCTGGACTGGTGCGTGTCCAGGTTGATGTTCATGTCTAGTGTGCCCTGGTCTTGGTTGTAAGTTCCTCCAGGTGACACTGGATGGACTTTCTCAGTTCCATTTTGTTCCTGTTAGCCGTTATTTTGCTGTTGCTGACTTCTTGGTGGTTGAGGAATTAACTGTGTCCGCTAGTACTCTGATATTGGTTAGTGAAAAACCTAAGCAATGCTGGGAATGTGTTGGATGTACGAGCGCTAGGGTAACATAAAATGTTATGGTATACAGTCAGCCGCCAGCATATAAAAGAAATACCTGAATCCTCTAGTATATAGTGCAATAATTGAAAAGAATGCAGCGCTTCATATAAAAATAAGCATGACATAAAATGGAAATAAAAAGATAAAAAGTCTTAAAAAGTGCAACGTGGCATTCGTGATTCCTTAGATGGTTATTTGAAATGACGTGACTTCCGTGGTTCATGAGAAGTGAGTATATAATGTACTAACCAGATAGCACATGTTAATGTGCGTTGGAGTGAATAAGACCTACTCCAAAGGTACTCTGGAAACCGGAACTCTGCAAATAGGTGATGTCGTCAGGTGGGGTAGAGTCACCAGATGTCATCCGACCAGCGCAGATATCCTCATTCCAGTATAATGCATTATTATCACATAAGGTGCATCGTGCGATATGGACTTCGTCCACCAGGGGGATCATGCACATGGGTGTACGTATCCTACCAAGGATCACCTTTAATACTGGAATGAGGATATCTGCGCTGGTCGGATGACATCTGGTGACTCTACCCCACCTGACGACATCACCTATTTGCAGAGTTCCGGTTTCCAGAGTACCTTTGGAGTAGGTCTTATTCACTCCAACGCACATTAACATGTGCTATCTGGTTAGTACATTATATACTCCTCATGAACCATGGAAGTCACGTCATTTCAAATAACCATCTAAGGAATCACGAATGCCACGTTGCACTTTTTAAGACTTTTTATCTTTTTATTTCCATTTTATGTCATGCTTATTTTTATATGAAGCGCTGCATTCTTTTCAATTAATGCTGGGAATGGGTGAGTTATGCAGGGCTGACTCCAGCGTTTGCTTTTTGCCTGTGTCCCATCAATTGAAGGTGGTGCATATAACCCAGTGGTCTAAATTACTTTTGTGTCCTACAGTGTTCTCCAGGAAGGATATTTTTACAGGTAAGTAAAAAAAAACTGACTCCCATGTTCCCTCTTTACATCACAATGTAGGAGAGGTGTGGGAAAATGAGCACGTCGGCTTTTTTCCACATCCCAATTCTCCTGAAGTCTTCTGTGTTTCTTTGAACTGCAACTGAGCTTCTGTGCACAAAAAATGAATAAAATGTCATTTATGTAACGTTTCTATAAAGTTAAAAAGTAAACGATGCCTTACATTGTAAAATTGCAAGGTTACCCCACAGGTTAATGCAAGGCTATGTTGTGTCCCCCTCTCAATCTGCAGGTCACAACACGACATATCCACTCCTCCAGCGATGATGAGATAGAGTTTAAAGATCCAGGCTTCTCGCAAGATTCTTCCATACAGCAGGTTAGGCATAACTATAGTATCAACATATATTGTAAGGCTGTCTTATTTAAAAGGGTGTATTAGCAGATAGATTTTTCATGTGACCCTTGGCCTAAGTTCAACGCTGCCTTTTGTATGTGCTGTTTTACAGTAGCATTCGGTGGGGACAGTAACGCAGCACACTATCACCCACCAAGCATGAGCTATTTAAGTGTATGGGACTGTGCTGCAACCTCACGCAATGTATGTGGTCGTGGCATGGTAGTGCAGCATTTAGGGGGCTAAAACTAAAGTTGAGGTGAAATGTTGCCTCTGAAAAACAATACCACAGCAAATTGCTTTTCAGTGGGGCAGCAGTTCTTGCCACTAGTGTAAAGCAAGCCCTAAGAGTGGAGATTTACATTTCATCACAAATGCAAAAAAGTGTGTGTATGGTCGGTAATGGTAGTGCTGGGTCAAGCCTTGTTAGTTGAACATGCACAAGCTTATTTTATACTGTAATAAATAATTTCAAGAACTCCAGGAATATTCTATGAACATTTACATGGCTCCAGCTTGGTTACATGTGGTTATTTAATATGTCACATCCAGAAGACTGCAGGGGAGTCCCAAAATCCTGTTCCAGCAGTGCTGGGGAAATTTCTACTCTGGTTAGTGAACACAGGAAGTTGCTTGTTTGGCACTTCACCCTTTGTTTCAGTGAATACAAGGCATGCTTGGATAGGATGAGGATAGATTGATGTCCTCTGCCCCTTCTCTCTTCCTTGTCCAATCAAAACACCTCACATGCATTGAAAAGATTAAAACACTTTTTCTCGATGGCAGAGGTGCCAAGCGTGCAGCTCCCTGTGTTCAGCTTACCAGATGGAGAAGTCGCTCCTGCACCACCATCTTAGGAAGTGCTTCCTGTTGTGTGGCACAGTCTACGATGGTGATTTTGAGGCTCCCCCTGTAGCCCTCCTTAGGATGTGACTTATCAAAAGGTGGCCGAATGTAGATTTTTTAAAATAGAATACTTCTAGGAGTTCAACTTTTTAAATTATGTTGGTACCGAGTGATAGAAAAACTTAAGAGCACAAGGTTCTTCTGTCCCATTCATGTACAATTTTAAATGAGACTTTTTGAGATCTAAAAGAGCTGCTTGTTGCCACCAAGTCTTGTGAATGTGGTGCAAGCCGCACTGATTTGCTTCATCACACAATTAAAGTGTTACTAAACCCACAGCAGTAAAGTCAGTCTGTATATGCAATAAATCATGCTTGTTATACTCACTCTGGAACCTAAGGGGTTAATCTGCATTGTGTAAAAATGCTGTTTGATCCTGACTTCTCTGATCCTCCCCTTCCAGTGCCCCTCTTATCTCCTGATGAGACATATCGTGTGGAGACCTTCTGTGCATGCTCAGTTTGGTGTGTTGCTAGAAAGTTTTTTTTTTTTTGTTTTGTTTTTTTTTCTTGGGAGAGTGCATGTGATCAGCACAGGGCCAATCAGCCCTGTCGAGACAGGTCAGGGGTCCTGCATCATCCTAGAGCACAATGAAAAGTCCTCCCACAAGCTTTAACATGTAACTGCTGAACAGTGATAGAAGTCACAAGACTGCTCGAACTGCTGATGAGAAAAGGTATTTAGCAGTTTATATTTACTAAACTAATTGCACTTCCATGTTCTGTGTACTGAGATCAGATAGTGAATGCAGGGTCCTGGGTTTAGTAACACTTTAATCACAAGGCTGTTTTCATTGCAGCACACCCTAAAGTCATTGCAAAGATGTGTGTTTTTTTTGTTTTTTGTTTTTTTACCTTTAATCGATTCTCTGCATTAGGGTAAAAAAAAAATATATATAATCGGCCCCCCCTAAATTTATTTACTTGAGCCCAATCTCAATGCAGTTTTGTACACAAGAGCAGCATAAGCACTCAGGAGGAGAAACCTACAGTGCCAACAGGGAATCCCTGAAGAGGTTTAGGGCTGCACTGTGCAAAAGCATTGCACAGAGCAAGTAGTATAGCATGTAAGAGAAGCATTTTATCATTTACAATCACTTTTATTAAAAAATGTCATTAACGGTGCTTTAGTTTATGGATCATGTGCTGAGTATTGAAGTGGTGTTTTTTTTTTTTTTTTTTTTTTCTTTACCTTAATGCAGAGAATGCATTAAGGTAAAAAAACCTTCAGCCTGTAAGCCTGGCACACACTAGTAGAGCTCAGGAGGACCCACTGTACTATCTGATGTTAGAACAGGGATTTCCCCCACTGAGGTATTGTGTTCTGACAGTGGGCCAGCCCCCCTGGTCAGCGCTCTCAGCCATTGGTTGAGTGTGCTTATCGGGAGCCAGTTGGCAGCCCTTTTTTGGTCATGCCCCTTCGACAGAAACCAGCCACCGTACACAAGGGCCGAATGTTGGCTGTTTTTTATTGAACAGGTTTATGCCGCCCGACATTCAGTCAGTCTGTACTAGGCTTTACAACCACTTTAATTTAAAAAAAAAAAAGGTAAAACTATAAATTTAAGCTTAAAGGATAAGTTCACCTTTTAACAAAAAAAATAATAAATCCTTTTTTTGCATTTTGTTTTTTTCTGGAGACTCTAAAGCATTACACCAGCGATCAGCATATCACTGGTGCCATGCAGGCCTCACTCTGACCTGTACTGTATCTGCTTGTTTGTACATCCCATATGGGCAAGCAGATACTGACAGGAAGGCTCAATTAATCCAAAGGCTGTCGGAACTTGTAGTGTTCTCATTCACAAAACACTGTGAATGACTGATGCGGCTGGCCGAGTGGAGCCCTGCACGGGTGCATTTTTAATTTTTTTTTATTTTTTTTTTTAAATTGTGACCGCTATCAGGGAGGATGTAACATGTTACGAATGGGGAGCTTATCCTTTTAAACCTGTTAAGTGTGTGTGTGGGGGGGGGGGGAGATAATATGAAACAGTGAATTATTAGACCTTTCCTAGCCTGCCACTGGCTTTATGAAAGAGCATAATCACGTTTGGCTGGATTTTTTTTTTTTTTTTTTCATATCTTAGCCAATATGCTGTGGCTCACCTTTGCTAAATGCTACTTATGTAAAAACATTAATCCTTCAGGTATTGCATATGTAATAGAAGACACTTCCACCAGTGTAGAAGCATCCTTTACAAAGTTATTTTCAGGAGCAGTTTAGAATACATGTTATACCACTGTTGTTGGTCCTGGGATTGCCAGGCCTTTTCTGATTATCAGATGCAACAAATGACGTCCAATTTTATTGACCAGTTTGGCTTCAACGATGAGAAGTTTGCTGACCAAGATGACCTTGGGAAGTGAGTATGACTCCTTATTGTGGTTTAACATTTTACTGTTTGTGTCTGCTGGTGATTTTTCTAAATACACTTAGTCTTTCATTCTGTTTTTAAATCTGTTGCGATCACCGCTCAATAACCTATCAATTAGCTTGTGTGAATTGGGCTTTCACGCAAAACCTAATTTTGTGGAACAGATCTGTTAACTGTAATTATGGACGTGATGCTACTAAAATCGCTTTCCTCTTTGGATTCTTTTCTGTTTTCTGGCGTTGGTGGTGGGTAGTACCTAATGTCAAAAAGGTCACCAAGTGGGTGGCCAGTATTTCAAGTATCACATGAACATTACACAATTATTTTGGTGTTGTACTGGTCAGTTTTTTTTTTTTTTCATGATTGTGTACAGTCTAAACGGGTGTGTGTTTTTTTGTTTTTTATTTTTTTTCTGGTGGGTTTTTTTTATTTATTTTTGTACGCAAAGTATTTCCACTTTTTCAGCCCATTAGGTCATTACATCTACTGCCTACCACACTTGGCTGTGCAGCAGCATGTACGACTCCATTAATTAAATGGCAATGTGCATGCTGCACCTAATCTCTTCCCCATCCCAGGTTTTGCAGTACCAGTACTGCTGCTTTGTGTCTCTGACTTTTTTTTCTTGACGAAAAACTGATACTTTTTCAGTTTTTCCTGTCTCTTCACTTTCCTCAGAGTTAGCGCTGTAGCTGGCTGTTCTGTACCATAGCACAATATGTGCTTTAACTGTTGGCTGTTAATATTTTTATGCATAAATTTTGTCATTTTACAGTGTCTCATTTGATCGTGTCTCGGACATTAACTTCACTCTCAACGCAAATGAAAGCGTGAGTATTGAAAAAATTGCTGCATTCTGGTACTTTTGTGTTCATGTTTTGTGCATGTTGGTGTTTTTTGTTTAACTTTTCTTGGTTTGTTAAAACATATTTATGTCTGTGATGAGGACACATAGCAAAATGCCAAAATTTCCACTGTCCTTCAGGGTTTAGTTTCACTGTGGTTTTAGACCCGAGTCATACCTCTACTATTGGTAACGTATGCTTAATTAAGGCGGCATATTCATTTGAACGGGCCACCAACAGACCAGAAAATGCACCTGCACTATATTTCTCAAGACACTGCACTACAATGCTTTGTATTTTAATGTCCATTTTAACCCACATGCATCCATTTAGTACACTGGAATGCCATATAAAATAAACCACAATGTAAAGAACATGCATGGTGCCTTGCAGTAATGCAAATACGTGTCTGTGTATGTGCAAGTGGTCTCGATGGCCAACAACCTGTCTAACCATCTCCAGTAGTGTCCGTTTTCTCTGAAGCTACATTGAGACTTCCCTTGTTGCTGTAGGTTGCTTCCCCAGGCATCCCTCTCTTCCTCGACAGGGCAGCAGTGCAAAATACAGCTTGTACTAAGTATACATGTATGCCTAAACAAAGCAGCACTTGTATACTTTATTCCTCTGTCATCTAATAGCTTCCCAATCTATTTAAAATTAACATTTCTAACTATGTGGTGTTTTTTGTTTAGGCCAACATCGCGTTGTTTGAAGCTTGCTGCAAAGAAAGGATACAGCAGTTTGATGATGGCGGATCAGATGAGGAAGATATTTGGGAAGAGAAGAATCTTGCATTCACACAGGATACTCAGAGAAGATCCAGGTGCTTAACTGTGTGCACCATTCATGGTGGTCTTGCAGAGCTTTAGGCTTTGTTTTATACCCTTAATCGTGAAAAGATTGCATAGAAATGCTTATAATTGGCAGCCAATTTGCAATTTATGGGGTTAGGAAGGTTTTTGTCATAGTTACATAGACAAACGTCCATCCAGTTCAAACTCAAAAAAAGTTATAATCCTATACCCACAATTGATCCAGAGGAATTAAAAAGAAAAAACCCAGCAACGCATGATCCAATTTTCTTCTGCAGGGGAGAAAATTCCTTCCTGATCCCCCGAGAGGCAATCTGATATTCCCTGGATCAACTTTTACCTAAAATGTTAGTATCCATATATTCTGTGTATCTAAGAAAGAGTCCAGTCCTTTTTTTTAAAGCAACCCACTGAGCTGGCCAGAACCAACTCTTGAGGGAGTCTATTCCACATTTTCTCAGCTCTCACTGTGAAGAAACCTTTCCAGATTTGTGGATTAGATCTGTTTTCCTCCAGACGTAAAGAGTGCCCCCTTGTCCTCTGTGATGACCTCAGGGTGAATAGCTCTACACTGAGTTCACTATATGAACCACTGATGTATTTATACATGTTGATCATATCCCCCCTTTATCTCCTCTTCTCAAGAGAGAATAAATTCAGTTCCTCTAATCTTTCCTCATATCTGATCTCCTCCATGCCTCTTATCAGTTTGGTTGCCCTTCTCTGTACTTTTTCCAGTTCCCCAATGTTTTTTGTGAATTGGTGCCCAAAACTGAACTGCATATTC
Source organism: Staurois parvus (assembly GCF_062004578.1). Classification (NCBI taxonomy): domain Eukaryota; kingdom Metazoa; phylum Chordata; class Amphibia; order Anura; family Ranidae; genus Staurois; species Staurois parvus. The sequence goes on along the minus strand of NW_028318614.1, from coordinate 6,940,610 downwards.
CAGATGAGGTGTTACTAATGATTTGTACCGGGGTAATATGATATCTCTCTCTCTCTGGAGTCTATACCTCTTTTAATACAAGAGAGGATTTTGCTCGCTTTAGAAACCGCAGCTTGGCATTGCATGCCATTATTAAGCTAGTGATCTACCAGAACTCCCAGATCCTTCTCCACCATTGATTCCCCCAGTTGTACTCCCCCTAGTATGTATGATGCATGCATATTCTTAGCCCCCAAGTGCATAACCTTACATTTATCAACATTAAATCTCTCTTGCCACATAGTTGCCCAATTAAACAGTGCATTGAGGTTGGCTTGCAAATTGGAGACATCCTGTAAGGACGTTATTCCACTGCACAGCTTGGTGTCCTCTGCAAAGAATGAAATGGGATTTTTAATCCCAAAACCTATATCGTTCATAGATATATTAAAAAGTAAGGGTCCCAACACTGAACCTTTGGGGTACACCACTGATGACCGCAGACCACTCAGAGTATGAATCATTAACCACTACTCTTTGAATACAATTTAACCTGTTTTCTATCCATTTTTACATACAGATTTTTCCAAGCCTGTAGATTTTACCTTACACATTAGCCATGTGGGGGATTTTGCAAAAGCGTTTGGCACAGTTCAAGTATAGCACGTCCACAGCCACCCCTCTGTCAGAGGTTTTGCTCACCTCCTCATAAAAAGAAATCATTTTTGTTAACTTCTGTCTTTCACGAATTCATGCTGTATCTTCCCAACTATAGAAGTTACAGGTCTATAATTACTCGGTAAAGATTTTGATCTTTTTAAATTGGCCTTACGCCAGTCCAGTGGTACCATACCCGTCATTAACCACTTACCCTCCTGAGGATTTACCCCCTTTCTGACCAGGCCTTTTTTTTGGGTTGCAACGCAGTGTAAAAAAAAAAGACCGACAATTTTGAGGAAAAAACCTATATTTCTGACTTTTTGCTAATAAACATGTCCAGTAATGTAAAAAGATCAAATTTCACCATAAATTTAGGCCAAAATGTATTCTGCTACGTGTCTGCTAAAAAAAAAAATAAAAAAAAATCCCAATGTGTAAATTGGTTTGTGAGAAAGTTATAGCGTTTACAAATGGCGGTATATACTGTGAAGGAAATAAGTATTTGATCCCCTGCTGATTTTGAATGTTTGCCCACTCACAAAGAAATGATCAGTCTAAAAATCGAATGGTAGGTGTATTGTAACACTGAGAGACAGAATAGCAACAAAAAAATTCTAAAATGCATGTCTAACAAATTATGCACCGATTTGCGTGTTCATGAGGGAGATACGTGTTTGATCCCCTATCATTCAGCAGGATTTTTGGCTACCAGGCGTTTTTCACACAGGTAACAAGCTGAGATTAGAAGCAGGCTCTTAAAGATTGAGATTAGAAACAGTAAAGGTAGTGCTGCTAATTTCATTTTGTTACCTGTATAAAAGACACCTGTCCACAGGAGCAATCAAACAATCAGATTCCAAGCTCTCCACCATGGCAAAGAGCTGTCCAAGGATATTGGGGACAAGATTGTAGACCTACACAAAGCTGGACTGGACTACCAAACTATCGCCAAGTAACTTGGTGAGAAGGTGACAACAGTTGGTGCAATCAGATTCCAAACTCTCCACCATGGCAAAGACCAAAGAGCTGTCCAAGGATGTCAGGGACAAGATTGTAGACCTACACAAGGCTGGATGGGCTACAAAACTATCACCAAGCAGCTTGGTGAGAAGGTGACAAAAGTGGTGCAATCATTCGCGAAAAGAAGAAACCCAAAACAACGGTTAGTCTCCCTAGGTCTGGTGCACCATGCAAGATCTCACCTTGTGGAGTGTCAATGATCATGAGAACAGTGAGGAATCATCCCAGAACTACACGTGAGGATCTTGTCAATGAACTCCAGGCAGCTGGGACCACAGTCACCAAGAAAACAATTGGTAACACTACGCCGACAAGGATTGAAATCCTGCAATACCCACAAGGTCCCACTGCTCAAGAAAGCACATGTCCAGGCCCGTCTGAAGTTTGCCATTGAACATCTGAATGATGCAGAGGAGGACTGGTTGAAAGTGTTGTGGTCAGATGAGACCAAAATCAAGCTCTTTGGCATCAACTCAACTCGCCGTGTTTGGAGGAGAAATGCTGTCTATGACCCCCAAGAACACCATCCCTACTGTCAAGCATGGTGGTGGAAACATTCTGTTTTGGGGGTGTTTTTCTGCTCAGGAGACAGGATATCTGCACTGCATCAAAGGGACGATGGACAGGGCAATGTACCGTCAAATCTTGGGTGAGAACCTTCCTCCCTCAGCCAGGGCATTGAAAATGGGTCATGGATGGGTGTTCCAGCATGACAATGACCAAAAACACACAGCCAAGGGAGCAAAGGAGTAGCTCAAGAAGAAGCACATTAGGAGTGGCCTAGCCAGTTTCCAGACCTTAATCCAATTGCAAATCTGTGGAGGAAGCTGAAAGTTCGAGATACCAAACGTCAGCCACCAACCCTTAATGACTTGGAGAGGATCTGCCAAGAGGAGTGGGCCAAAATCCCTCCTGAGAGGTGTACAAACCTGGGGGCCAATTACAGGAAACGTCTGACCTCTGTAATTGCCAACAAGGGATTTGCCACCAAGTACGAAGTCCTGTTTTTTGTGAAGGACCTCAAATACTTATTTCCATCATGAACATGCAAATCAGTGCATAATTTGTTAGACATGCATTTCTTTTGAAATTAATGTTGCTATTCTGTTACAATACACCTACCATTCAATTTTTAGACTGCATTTCTTTGTGAGTGGGAAACATTCAAAATCAGCAGGGGATCAAATATTTATTTCTTTCACTGTACACTGGAATTTTTTTTTTAATCTAGTAATGGCGATGATCAGCGACTTATACCAAGACTGTGGTGGTATTCTGACAAGGGGGGGGGACTTGGTGTCACTGAAACAGTGATCAGTTCTAGAAAAAAAAAGCACTAACACTGTACTAATGGCACTGAGCAGGAAGGAGTTAACATGAGGGGCGATCAAAGGGTTAACTGTGTGCTGGGAGTGGTTTTACTAGTGGGCCGTGTCGGTGACACTGCTCTGGATGTGTCCGAGCAGTGTGTCCGAGCCGACAGGGAGGACGACTGTTAGTAAACAAAGCAGCCGCCCTCCCCGTTTGAACATCATCAGCCAGGACCCAGTGACTGACGGCAGCACGGGTAGGGCGCGCGTACGCGCCCCCTACCTGGAAATGCAAAATCGCGCGCGTATGTGATGTGATTTTGTGCACCCCTGCTGCCCTGTAGCAGTATATTTGCTATAGGGCGGAGGGGAAGCTGTTACACAGTCCCAAAAAATTAGAAACAAGGACTTTTAAATAACAGAGTTCAATTCTTTAAGGACCCATGGGTGTATGCCATGCAGTCCAGGTGCTTTATTCACTTTTTATTCTGTCTAAATATTTCTGGATCATATCAATAGTGAGCCAATCTGGATAATTTGGGGCTGTGTCAATACCATGCCTATTATGGACAAGAGCTCCCCCATGCTCCTTTGTATACACAGAGCTGAAGAAGGTATTTAATCAATTTGCCTTCTCTTTGTCCCCAGTCACCCACTCTAGATTATTTTGTAAAGGGCCTACATGCTCAGACTGGACCTTTTTATCAATTATATAGTTGAAGAATCTTTGGAGGTTTGTCCTATCTTTTGCAATCTGTCGTTCGTTTTAAATTTTTGCGGCCTTGATTTCCTTTTTACATTTTGTTATATTCTTTGTAATGTTTGAACAATGATAGTGTTCCTTCATTTTTATATTTAATAAAGGCTCTTTTCTTATTTAGAGCCTTTTGTTTTTTTTTTTTACTTTTGTCCGTAAGCCACATAAGTTTGATTTTTAGCCTTTTAAACTTGTTGCCCATGGGAATATATTTAGCAGTGTTCACATAAATCTTCTTGTTGGACTCCCATTTCTGTGTTGTGTTCGATGCCAATATTCCCTCCCTGTCTTAGAGAGCAGCTCTCAGCCTTGGAAAATTAGCTCTCAAAGTTGAGCATTTTTTTTATTTTTCGTGTGTGTGTGTTTACAGCTAACAAATGAAATCATGTTATGGTCACTGGTACCCATATGTTTCTATATGGACATTAGTAATACGCTGTGCATGGGTTGAGATGGCCAGCATTCCTGTGATTTTGAGATTTAATGTTCTGTATTTTAAAGTGGATCTACACTATACCTGAACACAAAGCAAAGACACCATTTCGTTTTTAGTATTCAAAGCAAACTCACCCGTCCATACATGTCTCCATGCTTTATTTTGCTGAGAAATCACTTTGGAAAACACTCCCTAGTATTTCTGGCCATGGCCATCTGGAGTAAGTGCAGCTGATTCATGTATCTTTTTCTTCAACCATCCATCTGCCCTTGGCTCAGGCATTGCGGCAGGAGGGTGTGCTTAGCTGAGAGAGGCCCTCCTGAAGACTCTTGGGATGTAGGACATCATTTGCCTAGGCATGGAAACCAGGAAGTAACTGAAGAATTGGATAAAAATTTAATATAATATACCTTCCTATCTAGTTGCCAATGCTAGCAGTATACGGATTAAAACTGCTGATTGAGAGAGTGAAGTTCCACTTGAAGGGTGCTTTCACACTGATCCATTTCTTCCCTCTGCTTTTGTTTACAAAAAGCGAATGAAAAACACATTAGCATGTATTCCTGTGGAACTCTTCACACGGATCCGTCGCGAGTCTGGTGCATATTTTATAATCCTGCTTGCTGCATTTTTGGTGTGGTTAAAAAAAAAAAAAAAAAAATGCACCGAAGTGCACCTCCCTATTGGAAATCGGTGGAAAACGCTGCAAAAATGCATCAACATACCTGCGTTGAACTTTTGGTATGGTTTTTGAAATCACATGGCCTGTAAAAAGTGCACCGCAAAAGTGGTAAAAAAATGGTACACGCTTTACTTAAAGGATGGGTGTACTTTTTTTTTTCTTTTCTTTTTTTCCCCACATTTTCACCTTCCTCTAGTGGCCATAAACAATGTACCACTTAAAACACACAATAGATCTAATGTTAAACTAATTTACAGTGGGTTGTGTTTTATTTTTTGTTTTTTTCTTTGTTTGGACAAGTGAATTTTATGTGCAATGAAATTCTGTGCCATGTTCTGAAAAATTTTACTGTCCGTAGTCTGCGTAGTGCTTTTGAATGTCTGACATTTTTTTTCCCTTTAGCTATAGCATAGCTAAATGTTTTGTAAAGAGAAACCAGGATGTTCAGTTATTTAGCATTGCCTAAAATGTGCATATTGAAGGTGATCATTGCAGGGTACAGGTATAATTGTATAAATATTTTGTTTAGTGTCTTGTTTTTTGCATCCTGGCCTTTCTCAACATATATTTTAATACAGCTCAGGAAGCACAGACAGCGAAGAGAGTACAGATTCTGAAGAAGAAGACTCTGTTAAACAGGGATTATTTGAATCAAGCACAGTCAACCAAGAAGATAAAATGGAGGTGGATGCTAATGAAGGCAGGTCTTCATAAATTTACAGTTTTGAATGTTAGACATGTTTTTTTTGTTTTGTTTTTTTCCCATCATTTAATTAGTTTTTAATGTTTTGTAATCTAAAACTGAGAAAATGGTTCTAAAGCCTTACGTTTTTTCACCTTGATGCATTTTATGCAGCAGCGGCTCTCGCCGCTGTCTCCTTCCCTAGACAAATTGATGGCAGCGTGAGCTATTGACTCCTGCTGCTGTCAGTCAAATGCTGGGCTGAGCCTCCCACACTATCCCAATAGACGCAGACAAGGTAGCTCAGGAGTGGGCCTGTATGGTTGCCCCCATGGAAAGTGGCTTTCCTTGGGGGCACTCGTCAAAGAGGAGTCTGGAGCCCTGGCGGTGGACCCAAGGGCTGCTCTGTGCAAAAACCATTACACAGAGCAGGTAAGTATAATTGGTTTGTTATTTTAATAAAACAAAAAAAGGAAGCTTTAATGTCTTTTTAAATGTAGACTTCACTTGAAAATTAGAACTTATTGCTGTATGGCACCAATCTAGCCTGTATTTTGGTTCAGGGATTACACTGTGGTGCATTAGACTATTTTAGCCCCATTCACATCTACACATGTTTTGTTCATGTTTACGAAACGTGGTTAAAAAAAGGCATGAAATGTTTGCGGTGTAATTGTTACTGGTGCCACAGATGTGCGCTTTGCCACATGCAAAAACATGAAACAAACACCCAAAAATGTGCAAAATTAAACATGGCAGAAAGCTACTTGGACTACTTACTGCATTTGTTGCAGGTAGGTTAGTCCATTGAAATAGGCTTCCTTAAGCTAGTCATGTGAAAATTGCACTTCTGGCAAACGCTGACTGTGAGTGCAACCTTAACCCCAGTTTATAAACCCTGCTCCTTGCTCTCACATGCTTGGAACCTGATCAGTATAGGGTTTACATTTGTAGTAGAAGTTTGTGTTGGATACTGGTGATAAGAGAAGCAGAGAGATGGAGGATGTAACACTACCAACTTCAGAAAAATGCACTTCAATAAACCTATGATGTGCTCTGTGGATTATTGGTAAAGGGAACTCTGATTTTTAGGTAGGTTCAGTTAACTAGTTTTGGCAGAACTGCAGTGGTTGCTGGATAGCATTAGTACCATGTTAAGGTTTAACTTGTTGGCTTTAATTGCTCTTCAAGTTTTGGTTTCTTCACCGGAATCTGCTTCTATAGCAGCCGCAACAAAAGTTTGTCATTACATAGAATGCTGCAGAAGAGTGATGTAGTTTTGATTTTATAGGTTGTAGGGGGGACTGATCAGTGGGGGCTATTTGTGTTATCAAAATCCTGATCAATGGCTTATAAGAGAATCACTAGAGCTCGTTTTTCAAGATTATTACACCATAGCTGTGCAAGCTATACAGCCACTTTAGTAGTTTAATGTTTTTGTAAATGTATTTTCTTCTGCCTGTAGCTTAACTGAAGAAAGTCATTTAGACCTCTATGCAAAAATAGCTCTGATTGGTGTCTTTTGCTTGAACATATTCCATCACTATCTGTTTCTATTTATTTTAGCAAGCAACTGGCCAGCAAACTTTGATATCCCAATGGAAACTGCACATGTAGCCAGTTTAGATTCAGTGGGATCAGATGTGTGGAGCACAGAAGAGCCATTGTCTACAAAAGAAACAGGCTGGGCCTCATTTGCTGAATTCACATCCTCGGTTAGGTAATTATGTTTTACAGTTGCTGTATTCCCTTCTTAAAGGGTAATTTATTTCCTGCTGTTAAACAATAGCTAAAACTGTCTCCTTTAGAGGAATGCAGCATTTTTCTGCTTTATTGAAGGACACCTGTCATAAGAGAAGCACCAAGGCTGCCATTGCTGACCTCTCCCAAATATGTGTGCTGTAGGTTGACTCCTTTCCTAATGGATACTGAATTCAATCCAGAACAATTAGGCATTTCTGCAGTCACTTAGAGGCTTCAGACGTGTTTTTTTTTTTTTTTTTTTTTTTTTTTTTTTTTTCCCCAAACACACCTTCATTGTATCCTATGTATCCACGAACACATACTTTTAGAAGCTTTTAGTGTCTGGGGCTTTTAGGAGCTGTAAACAAAAAACAAAAAAACCATTGCCAATGCACCCGGGAGCAGCAGTGTTGTGGCAAGAAAAAACTCTTGGCACATGTAAATGTGCCTGAACGTGTGTTAACGCTGTGTGCATTTAGCGCTTGAGCATTAATTTCAATGGCCAGAATAAATTATTTTTCTGTCCAATAAATTTAAATTAACACCCCGGCGCTTGACGCCTGTAAATACACCTAAATGCTTGTATAAGCGTTACACTTTTAAAAGTGTTTTTTCTGCCAAGGGAAGAGGCATTTTTTTAATACGTCCTGTGTGCATGAGGCCTTATTCAGATATGAGGTTCTGATATATTTAAACTTTCCCAGTGTGCAAGGGTTTTTCAATAGTATTGCAGCCAACCAACCAGTATTTACATTAAAATATTTACCCTTAATGAACAGTTTTCATCTAATCTCCCTGCTCCTTGACATATGTAAATGTATTCATACTCTGTAATGCTATATCGGTGTGTTGCAAACAGTCCTCTATTCCTAAAGGTGCTAGAGTTGTTTAGTTTACTTTTGTAATCCTTGGCAAACCTACAATCCTCTATAATTTTGCTTTATCAAGTAGATATAAAAATAGTTGAAAACCTGTAGAGTAATGGAATTGTTCTTTTGATAGCGCAAAGGACACAGCAAGAAGTAATTCTCCAGTTGAAATGGAAACCAGCACAGAGCCAATGGATCCTCTGAGTGTCAATACCTCTGCACAAACTGAAAGTAAGTGATGCATTTTGATCTTTAAAATTACAAGTTCACAATTGTAGCAAATACTGGCCTAGTTCCCCTCCCTAGCATCATTAACTAGCCCCCTCCATCCCCCATGATGCATTCTTCCTCCTCTGACAAAAGCAGTCTGTTGTATTTTCTATAGCATGCCCAGTGCATATCTAGTGCTAGACATGCCATGTCTTTGCTTTGATGTCTCATAAACTTAACCACTTTCACGTCGCCCTATAGCAGAAATGCTGCTAAGGGGTGTATAAAATCACGTGTGTGTGTATATGTGTGTGTGTGTGTGTGTGTGTGTGTATATGTATACAGTATATATATGTGTGTGTGTGTGTGTGTGTGTGTGTATGTGTATATATATATATATATATATATATATATATATATATATATGTGATTTTGCATTCCCGGGTAGTGGGCGTGCTTGCCCCACCTGCGCCGCTATTCGTGATCTCGGCTGTCAATCAGCGGGTCCCGGCTGGTGATTGCTCGCCAGCACTCGGTGATCGCAGGTTATTACCGACAGGGGAGAGAACTGCATGTAAATACAGTTCTTTCCCCTGTTGGCTCCTGCACACTGCTTTGTCAGAGCCATACGAAGCAGTGTGCTTACAGTGGAAAGCGCGCACACACTAAAACACCCACAGCACACCGGTAACCCTTTGATCGCCCCAGTCCTGCAGTCCCGCTATAAGTCGCTGATCGCCGACATTACTAGTACAAAAAAAAAAAAAATTCCAGTATATATACCGCCATTTGTAAACGCTATAGCTTTCACGTAAACCAATTAATTGGCAAAGACATGTAACAGAATACATTTTGTCCTAAATTTAGGACGAAATGTTTAATTTTTTTACTGGACATGTTTAATAGCAAAAAGTCAAATTATTGCTTTTTTTTTTCTCAAAATTGTTGGTCTTTTTTTGTGTATAGCGCAAAAAAAATAAAAACTGCAGAGGCAATCAAATGCCACTGAAAGAAAGCTCTATTTGTGGGGGAGAAAAAGGACGAAAATCATTTAGGTGCAGGATTGTATGACTGCGCAATTGTCAGTTAAAATAACGCAGCGCCGTCACGCAAAAAAATGGCCTGGTCTGGAAGGGGAGTAAATCCTCTGGAGGGCAAGTGGTTAAAGGAACAGACTGTACTGGAGAAGTAATATCCTCTTCAGATTTGTAGGAAGTTTGTGTATAGGCATGGCCATCCAAGCATATTAAATGTTTTACCTGATGGGTTGTAAATAATTTCTTAGGATGCACAGTGCTTCAGTGTTGAGGATTCCCTGGGAAATGTAGGGTCGCCTGCTTAGCTTAGTTAGGGTTCTGATAAAGTTGTATAACTGGGTTTACCTGTTGACACATGCCCATTTTAGGCTGCTTTATAGAGGCATAGCAATTCCTCTTGGTAAACAGATACTAAAAGTTACTGTTATTCTAAGTCTCCTGGGCTGCACTGATTCAGGCCAAAAATTCCCCTGCAGTGTTGCTATGTTGGTTGTGATGCTTTGCTGCAAGGTGGTGGATCATGTGCTGCTGCTGTATATTTTGTTCCACTCCATTACCCTTCTGTTCGTGCACTTCTGTTCTGTGTTTTTTTCAGCTCTGTCCCTTTTCTTGCAGTACCTGCAGTGCAGTAGGGATTCAGGTTGGACAGTCAGCATTAGAAGCAGCTCAGACAGAATGGGTTTCCGGATTACAACCAGAATGAAATACAGGGATGTAGTGTAAAATGAATGCCCTTGTATTTCATTAAATCATCTGATAAAAAATGTGGCACATATTATGAAGCAGCTTTGCTTTAATTGTCTAACTTTTAGGATCGTAAATAGTGGCTTCCTTTATTTTTACCTGGTGATCTGGCCAGCGAGTGTTTTTTCAACAGAACAAGGTGTCCTGCAGATTTAGCAGTTAGAGGGCTGAGACAAACCATTTACTACTGACGGGTGATTACAGTGATTAGCTTTTAGTTAATGTAAAACCTTTTTTCCCAAAAGAAAAAGTTACTGCAAATGCTTATAAAGTGTGAGCTGGTGTTTGGCTTCAATTCGTTAGATGTACTAGCAGATTTAAATACATTGACACTCCCGTCCTCCCCAGATTAACAATGCTGCGGTCCAAAGGAGTCTTTTGCTCCAACATCCAGAGTGTAGGCACCCTAATGCAGGAAGTGTTACTGACCAAGTCACCAGGTGAAAAATCTAAAAGAAAACGGATGCAGCCACCACATCTAATGATTGGTAAGCTGCAATATATAAAATTTTTGGTTTTGGGATTAATACCACTTTAAACCGAGAGTTTTTTGTTTCAGTTAAACACACACATTTTATCTTTAACTAGTTCCCACCCAGCCTATAATAAAATGACAGCTGGGAGGGATTATCCCTGATCCGGGTGGACATCCTAGGACATCCTCCCGGATCGCCACTATGCTGTGGCGAGATGGGTCACTGGCTGTGTCCATCACACTATGATTGATCTGTGTATCAGCCTATTGCCGGTTCCATGTAACTGCTGTGTCCAATCACAGCAGGTCACATCACATTTGTAAATAATGGATGGCTTCCTTTCATGCCATCCATTGTATACAATTGTGTTGCTAACTGTGATTGGTCACAGTAATCACATGGTACAGATTGGGCCAATCACAGCCCATGTGTGCCATGTGATTAGCTGTGGCCAATCACAGGACAAACTGAATCAATTTTCATTCGGTAAAATGTTTGCTTATAGCAATACAATTTATTGCTGTAAGCAATCATAGTGTGTAAATAAATCTCTCTGGGAATTTAGATTCTGAAATGAGAGCACTATTTTATTACAGTGATATTGAGAATGCAGAATTTGTTGCATTGTTTCCAGTTACTGTTGCAATGGATGCCAGCTCTGATGGAGAAGAGGAAGTAGAAAACTCTGATCAGATGACGGAAACTGTGATGAATGGAAGCATGAAGGAAACCCTCAGCCTTACCGTAGATGCAAAAACAGAGACTGCAGTTTTTAAAAGGTAAAATGGCTTTTATTGGAACTTCAATGATTATGAATCATTTTTTACTTTCAATGTATTTTAAAACATTTTACAAATCATGTAGGGGTAAACCATAACACTGGTGTAAACATGCATCATGGTTGGTTTCTCTATAAAAAGAGCATCAGAGAGGCTCTTAACTTTCAGGACCTCAGATTGAAATTTTCTTGACAGTCTGAGGGAGTTGGAAATCATCCAGGGCTTGTGCACACCATATTCATGAGCTGCTTTTTTTTTCGGCATGCCACCACCACATGTATGGCATGGACAGGGCATATAGAATACAATTTTTTTTTTTTATGTGCCCTTCTCACACCATACATGTACGGTGGTGTGCTCAAAAACAAAGCTGAACTTAAATGGTGCAAAACAAGTGCTCACCCATCTGTGTGTGTGTAAAAGTTCAGTATGAGCTGCTGAGCACTATAAACAGGCTTTTGAAGCCTAGGATGGCAGCTGTTGGCTGGATTTGAATTATATTCCTTTTCTTTCCCCCCCCCCTCCTCCTGGCCAAAGTGCCACACCTGGAACAACTAGATGGCTAAATATACTTGCCTGGCCTGCTATATTACTAATTTAGTAGCCGGCTGGTGAAACTATGAAGTTGTTGGCTGATTAGGATGGTTTTAGGTAATTTTTAGTAGTTTTATTTATTGCTCCACACAAAATGATGTAACAGTTATAGTAGGCACTCAAAGGGCTTTCTCAGGTGAACAAGATTGACAGTATAATAGATTTATTACATCTTTTCGAGGAGGCATAAACCACCTTTCTCAAAGGCCTTTAGAGGCAAGCTGCGGCTTGCTGAAACAGTGCAACAAAGCTATACTACCGTCGGCCTTGTTAACCTGTGGAAGCCCTTTGATTGCCCACTGTAACAACTGCGCTAGAGAGAATTTTTTTTTCAAATATAGTCAGAAAAATCCTATTTTTCCTTTTTCTTAGCCCCATCCTATAGGGCAAGCTTAAAGCTTTATCTACACTGGGCTTAACCAAAAAAAGGCTTTTACAGGCACTTGGCTGGTTTTTGTTTTGTTTTTTTTTCTTTCTTAAGTAGCCTGTAAAAGCACCTTTTGTTAGCTTATGTGTTCCTAGAAATAGGCGTTTACAGGCGTATCAGGAGAGGAACATTTAGAGGCTGAAAAAAAAAATTCAAAGCACATTCAGGAGGGGAGCCGAATAGAATAAAACGCTAAGTGCATGTAAACTTGCCTAAACACTAGATGCTTTTAGGTGCATTTGAGTGCCATTGGATTCCATTGTTAAGAATATTCATTTATTCTGCCTACTGGAATGCATTAACGCTTGATGCGCCTAAATGCGTGTGCAATACACACAACTTTTTTCTCTGCGAGGAGTTCTGGTAATTAGAGGAGCAAGGTATATGCCCGGTGCTTGAGGCCTTAGGCTTCCAAAGATTAAAGTAGATCTCCAGCTGCACAGCTAAAGATTATATGTAAATTACTGTATAATGTGCTAAACTGTGTTGTATGTCTGTTCAGCCAATGTTGTGATTCACACACATCCAGAACACTACAATAGGATTACACCAGTATTTCCTGTTGCAGCTCTGCCCTTCCCCATTACCTGGCTGCTTATAGCTAGTGAGCATAACCGCACTGTTGAGGGTCCTCAGTGTTCTTTAAACTGCCATAAGTCGTGTCAGTCTACTGCTAGTGACTGCAAACAAGATAGACTGACCGCACTGTGATTTTCAGTAGGAACAAATTATCTTACTGGCCACAACTTCCCAGCACAGGTAGCCTTTTGATACACACTAAATATCTGTTTTCTTGAATGTACAATTGGGTTAAGTGTGTGTTCTGTTCTAAGTGTACATTGCTCAATTTTATGGGGCTGGGACCTGTAGTTGCTGCAATAAATTATCACTGTGCTTTATTTATGCAGCTCTGTCCACACCACACACTACCTGTACTAAGTAGCATTCTTTTTATGCCTGCTTCTCCTCCTTTCCCTCTTCATTGCACACTATTGGCTTCAGAGTGTTGAAATCCTATTGGTATGTATCGCTTGTACACTGTGCAGGTTTTTCATATATTCCCCTTATACCAGATCTCCCTTCTATATATTTTGCATCCTCACATTTTTTATTTTAAACAGTCCATGGAACATGCATTTTTTGTTTTTTGTTTTTTTTTGTTTGTTTTTTTTTTTGTAAATCTGCTGCCAGAGACTAACTTCACATTCCTGATTCCAACCACTGACACCCATTGCATGAATTCATCATTTTGGATACTTGCATGATTCTATATGGTTTTATGCCTCACCAATGTCTTGTTCTTTTTGCAGTGAGGAAGGAAAACTGTCTACCTCTAATGACCCAGCTTGTAAATATGTTGTGGAGAGCTTTGATTCCTCTATGGAAAACCCTCCAGTTTCTCAGCCAAACAGTAGCAACCAAGAACAGAAGTAAGTTGATGGATACTGGTAAGCAGGCGTGACTAAAAATGTGCCTGAGCTTAAACAGTAAACTTGAAGCTGTGAAGTTAAGGGGAGGATGGACACTTTCCTTGTTCCAGTAATGAGCAGTTTATAAACTGCCCCCCTTTTTTTTTTTAAGCAGTGTATGTGGTCGACCTAAGGTTAAAACAGACGTCTGAGGAGATCTAAACCAAATCTGGGTATACACGTTCAGTGTTTTTTTTTGTGTTTTTTTTTTCATTCAACCGTTGGGTTGAACGAATAAAACTGACAGATCCGGCATCGCTTGTCTCCCACTGTGCTCCACCTGCAGATGACATCCTCCTAATATCACAAGTCCAGAGCACCAGGAGCGGGTCTTAATTGCTCCATGCGCATCTCTTGCGCTATCTGGTTAGTGCATTATTTGTACAATCACGAGATCACAAGAGTCACGATTATCTTTGAACATGGATTATTCGGACAATTGCACCTATCACTTTATCTCACCATGCAATATGGACTGAGTTCTTTTACATAAGTTATTATGCTATTCATGTTCTGATTTTCCGCTTGCAGTTAAGCAACCTGACTTTTCTACTACGAAGACATGTTGTTCACATAGATGCAGTATGTGGTTTAGCATTGTGCTGCTGAAATGTGAAAGACTTAACCTAAAAAAGACATCTGGTTTGGAGCATATACTGCTCTAAATCCTGGATATATTTCAGCACTGCTGGTGCCTTTTCAGATGGGCAAACTGCTCATTCCACACACACTAATGCACCCTGATACCATCAGAGATGTAGGATTTTCAACTGAGTGCTGATAAGAAACCTGAAGGTTCTCTTTAGTTCAGAGGATCCAGTGCCCAAGGTTGTCAAAAAGAATGTCGTGGTTTTTTTTTAAAATTTGTCTATCCAGAGTGTTTTGCACTTTGCATCCGACCATTTTAAATGAGCTTTTTCCCAGAGAAGAAGTTTCTGGGTCATGTTCAGATACAGCTTCTTCATTGTATGATAGAGCTTTAACTTGCGCATAGTGATTTTTGGAATTATTCCTGAGCCCATGCAGTGATGTCCATGACAGAATGCCTGTTTTTAATGCAGTGCTCTTCTGAAGGCCCAGCAATCACAGGCTTGCAATGCTGCCTTTCGACCAGGTCCCTTGCGCACAGAAATCTCTCCAGATTCTCAGTATCTTATGATATTTTGTACTGTAGATGACTATATATTTAGAATGTTCAGGAACATTCTGAAATTATTCGATAATTTTTAGATGAAGTTTTTCACAGATTGGCGTACCTCTGTCCATCTTTAAAATGCTTTTTATACCCAATCATTTATTTACTACAGGTACTTGTATAGTGCTGGTCAATTTACACGCAGCGCTTTACATATATTGTATGTTCACATCAGTCCCTGCCCTCAAGGGGTGTACAATCTAAGGTCCCTAACTCACATTTATACACATTCTAGGGCTAATTTAGACAGAACAATTAACCTGCCAGTATGTCTTTGGAATGTGAGAGGAAGCCACAGTACCCGGAGTAAACCCATGCAGCCACAGGGAGAACATGGAAACTCCAGGCAGGTGGTGCCATGGTTGGAATTTGAGGCAACAACCCTTGTGCTACTAGGCAGAAGTGCTAACCACTTGGCCACTGTGCTGCCCAATTAACCTAATTAGTTGCAGTATATTCTTCCAGGTCTTCCTTGTTAGTACCAGTTACTTTGCCAGCTTTTCATCACCCTGTTCCCACCTTTAACGTGTTGCTGCCATCAGTTTTAAATTTACTTTATTTTTTTTCTTAAAATGTTACATTTTCTCAGTTTTGAAACATTTTGATATATTTTCTTTTCTTTTTTTTTTATTGGGAATAAAAAATGGATTTATGAGATTTGCAAATCATTGCATTCTGTTTTTATGTATATTTTACGTAGCGTCCTAACTTTTTTGGAATTGGGGATGTAGTTGTACTAGGTCAGTGGTGGGCAACCTTTTTTTTCAACTGAGCCAAATCTCGCCAAAACCACGATTTAAATTTATTTTGAGAGCCACATTTTTAAAACTGAAAATACATAGGATGGTACACTGTTTTTAGTTTCAATAAGTTTTTATAGTAATTCATCCCCCATATAGTAATTCCTCCCGCATATAGTAATTCCTCCCCCATATAGTAATTCCTCCCCCATATAGTAATTCCTCCCCCATATAGTAATTCCTCCCCCATATAGTAGTAGTAAGTAAGCAGCAAGTAGTAAGCCAAGTCCCTCCTGTGTCAATTCACTTACCTTTGCTCCGCGCTTTCCTCTCGCCGTGTTCCCCGCGCCGTTCCGGTCTTCAGGGCGGACTGTGAGAGGAGCCTAGCTCCCCTCACGTTCGTCACGCTGCCCCGCCTACACACATCCTGACAGCCAATCACTAGCTATCAGGATGTGAGTGGCAGCGAGACTGGCCAATCATTGCTGCAGAGTCCTCGGCCGCCCGAGAGGAGGGAGGGGAGCGGGCTCCGGGACACAGAAGAGCCGCATTAAAATGTGTGAAGAGCCGCATGTGGCTCGCAAGCCGCGGCTTGCCGACCACTGTACTAGGTGATGACACTGTTTATTGGGACATTTACCTTTTCTCGTACTGAGTATGTGACTCTCTCTGATGGGCTGTGTTCTTTTTTTACACCAGCACTTCTGGAGCAGTTTTCCCTCACAGAGCCACATGTCTTCCATTATAGGCTGTGTCCTGCATAGTACACAGTGCCAGGGGAGGGGGTGTGTACAAAGGGGGGCAGAGCCTCGGCCTTAGTTTCTCTGCTTCCTGTGCTGTTTTACCGCTGCTTTGGATTCCTGAAAGGGGCAGTCCCCACACATCACTAATCTGCCAGTCGCCGGAGGTCTCTCACCAGATCACTGTGAAGCAGGACCACTCCTTGCATAAGTCACTACACAGATGAAAGAGCCCACACTTCTCGTCCTGCCAGCCTGGGCTCTGAGGTGGGCAAAAATGGAGCAGTGCCTTCCTCTCTGCTGTCAGGCATACCAGCTTGGTCTGCATTGCCTAAGTGGCTTCTCAGGAACATGCCCAGTCTATGCATGAGTGAACACAGCCACCTGCTCCACTTTTAGATGCTGGTGGCAGCCTAAGGGGTGAGTCTCTACCCCTGCTGGACCTAGGGGTTGTTGCTCCAGAGTCAGGAGCTCTTCCTTTTCTTGTCCTTACTACAGCAGACCAGTACATGTTGGTGGGGTGCTTCTCTGTGAGGAGCAGCCTCAGTCCCTGGGTTGCTTACTGTTCTTGATCACAGTGGAATTGTCTGTTGCCACCGTAGGGGATTGCAATGGGCTCAAGATGGTGCACAGCGCTGCACCAATACACTGATTCAGCGCCATCTCTTCAGCAAGTAAATGGTGCCCCACTATTCCCCCAGTTGGCCTCTGATCAGCTTATCCTTTTCTATGGGAACTGCACTGCACCATGCTGATGATTTGGCAAATCGTCTGTGTGCCATCTTTTTTGGGGTTATGGGGGCCGCCATCTCCATTGCTGGTCTTTATTATTTTTTTTTTTTCATAGCTTGCAGGCATGTAGTGGCCTGTAGCAGGATTCCCTCAGGGGGAATCCAAGGCTGCAACACACGTTGTATAGAGGCTCTGGATTTATAAGACTTGGTCACATCCAGCCTAGCCAGTCTGTCTACCTTTTGCATTTTTTTTTTCTGTAGACAAGCAATTTGGGGTAGCGTATTGACTAAAGGAAATCTAAACCTACAATAGTGGATACTATCCTTTTTCCCAACTGAATAAGGCCACCATCATCTTGTCCAAAGAGTATGCACCTGTCTGAGTCCCGAAAAGGATAGTACAGCTTGTTCTGTGTATGTGGTTTTTGGGAGCCCTTATTTGTTCAGGCTTTTCCTCTGCTTAATGGAAAGCCTGGCTTTGAGTCGGGTCCCCCTTTGCTTGTTTGAGCTGTTGGTCTTGGGAAAAGACAGGTCTCCCTACAATATCCTGAAACTTCATGCAATCTGTCCTCTCTCATAGGTGGCCAGGTTGTATACCCTTGTGAAGATGCATTGGATGCCCTAGTTCCTCCAAGGCGCAAGTACCCCCAAATATTTGCCTTTCCACCTCAAGCTTCTTCCCCAGATGCTACCAAGAATAGAGCGGGAAAGCATTCCTTTTATGCCTGTGGCTCTCGTCTAGCCATGTAGGGGCCTGGTTTACAGTTTTTTCATTTGGTTGCTTTCAGGTTAATCATAGCTTCTCCTGATCTCCCGATCTCCCTCAGGTCCTTTTTTACGATAGTCTGATCTTCCACCCTGCTTTTTATAATGGTTTAACGGCCTTGCTGTTGAAAGTCAAGTGCTGAAGGAGGTCTGTCTTCAGCCTTTATTTTCACAGTGCTTACAGCCCAGAAGTCCACTTCTCGTTTCGGCTATCATCACACCTGATGGGCCTTATTTGCTTCTGTGAATCACTGGGGGTTCATCCCTGTGAGTTTTTAATTTCCTTCATATCCTAGCATGTCTTCAAAACGTATATGGAGCGTCGTTGGTCCTCAGTATTGTGAAGGGCCTGTTTTCTGCCTTGGCTGTCCTCAAGTCTCTTGGCTTCTTCCTAAATCATACTTTTATCCAGGGGGTCACACAGTTCCCCCTTCTAGGCCCCTTTTTCTACTATGGGACTTGAATCTTGTCCTGTCGGCCTTGCTTTGAAAATATCTGAGATGGTTCTCTCTCATCTCTATCTCCAAAAGGTGGCCTTCTTGGTGGCTATCTTTTTCATGTTTAGTATCTTACCTTGTGGCTTTTTCCTGTAAGCAACCATTTTTGGTGCTACACAAGGGCAAGGTGTCCTAAGCTTTCCTTTTCTGCTGAAGCAGTGATGTGTTTTTCACCTAAACAAAGATATCCTTTTGCCTTCCTTTTGATCCACATCCCCCTCATCTGAGAAAAGTTGCTCTCCATTGCCTGGATGTGATAAGATCATTAGCTTCTAGCTCTGTTACAGCTGCTGCCATTCAGTGGTCTGTCTTCATTGTTCAGCTGGTCCTAGACAAGGACAAGCAATTTTTCTTTCACATTTTCCAGATGGTTTCATGAAATGTTAAGCCTATGCCGTCAGGCTGAAATCCTCTCTTCCCATTTGTTGTGCATTCTACCAGGGCGTTTTCATCTTTCTACCTCTGTTCCGGTTTTTATATGGCTACCTGGTTATCTGTTCGTTCTCTTAGCAAGTTCTACAATTTCACAATGCTGCCTTGGTAGAGCCAGTTTTGGTTGGAAAGTTTTGTAGGCAGCAGGATTACTTTCTGCTGGGGGTAATTCCTCATTCTGCTAAAGGTGGTCTCTCTGGCACTGCCTTGGAGCATCCATTCTTCATGAAGATAAGCGGAGTCCTTCAATGAACAAATGAGAAAATGAGATTTTTGTACTCACTGTAAAATGCAGTTCATTAAAGGACACCGCAACCACCTAGACTCCTTTTTTGACTGCCTGCTCGCTACTAATGTAATTGTGTAGCAAATGGAGGAGGGGGGGGGGTGTTGGTCACCTCCAGAGGCATGCTATTAATTTGGTTGCTTGCATCTAGCATCTCTTCCTGAAGGTGGCTGCATCAAACCCAATCCTTTTATGAAGATAAGCTGTGTCCTTTAATGAACTCAGAGAGTGGATTTTACGGGGAGTACAAAAATCCCATTTATGCTCTTCTTATTATTCCACAAACTCTTTCAATGTACGGGTGAAACTTGAAAAATTAGAATATCGTGCAAAAGTTCATTTATTTCAGTAATGCAACTTAAAAGGTGAAACTAATATGAGATACTCATTGCATGCAGAGCAAGATAGTTCAAGCCGTGATTTGTCATAATTGTGACAAATCACAGCAGTTTTTCCCATGATTGTGATTCCTACTGAACCAGACTGAGAGACCATTTAAAGGCTCAGGAACCCTTTGCAGGTGTTATGGCTTAATTAGCTGATTAGAAAGGGACACTTTGAGCCGAGAATATTGCACCTTTTCACAATATTCTAATTTTCTGAGATTGTGGATTTTGGGTTTTCATGAGCTGTAAGCCATAATCATCACAATTATGACAAATCACGGCTTGAACTATCTTGCTTTGCATGTAATGAGTCTATCTCATATATTTGTTTCACCTTTTAAGTTGCATTACTGAAATAAATGAACTTTTGCACGATATTCTAATTTTTCGCGTTTCACCTGTATTGCTGTCTCATTGGTAAGGGGAAATTTCTTTACTAGGGACAAAGGGTTCTAACCTTTCAACTATCTAAAAAGGTTTGAGCTGGAGTTTGTTTAATTTTAGATCTATTTTTACTAGTACCCTTCAGTGTTTTCTGATTACCTGCTTGCACTATCTGAATTCTTTTTTTTGTTTACCCAATTGGAAATTGCTTGCACTCATGTTTTCTAATTTGTTTTTTCTTCTAGTTCAACTAACCGATTTATAATATATATATATATTTTTTTTTTTAATGGCTTCTATAGGACACCAGAGCAAATTCTTCTAGACGGAGCTCCTGCAAATGGCCCAGTATGATGTGCAATGCCTATTGTTAGTGGAAGATTGCAGACTGATATCCGTTGGGATTCTAAGTGGTGTTACTTGAGGATATTGGCAAAGGCCTGCCGGCGCCAGTCACTGCTGCACTAACTTTGCAAGGGATCAGGACCAGCAACATTTTATTTTTTTTTCTTAGGTTTTAAGGTGTTGTACAGACTTGAAAGTGTAAAAAAAAAATATTGCACATTGCAAAACAAGACTTTTTGTGTATGTTTATATTGTATTGTATTCTAAACAAAACCGGTGCCCTATGACTTAAGAACTCACCACTTCAGTAATAGTGATACTATGGTTAAAATGGTTGTAAAAATAGTTTTATAAAGTGTATACAAAAAAATCTAATGTATTTGAAAGCATAACTATTTGACAATTAGTGTGACCAAAGTATTTACCAGTTCATGCATTTAACTTTATTTTTTGTTCCACATTGTACAATAGTCAGTTTTTCTCTCAAAAATATTCTTTGATAGAACTCTTCCTGTAAATGTAATAATTGTATTTAGGTTACCAAAAGCGATCCAAATATGGGTATTTTTTGTTCCAGTGTTTCAAATTTTGCAGCAAATTTATCTGGTTATCCATTGCTGTAATTTTAATTTTAATTTTTTTTTCTATTCAACTCAAATGTTTATTGGTAGATTTAAGTATTTATTACTACAATTGACAGATTGTTATTGTAAAGCCATATGTTCTGTCTTGGTTTGCGCAAATCACAGGTGAAAAGTTTCAATACCTTGAAATTTGCTCACCTGCCAATTTTTCATTTGGGTTTTTTTAATACATGTTTTTAGATTTTAATTTTATGCTGCTCCCATATGACAGCAGGGAAAGCATTTTATCATACATTTTTAATATTCAGATCAAACATAAATTTGCATGTCAGGTGTTTTCTGTGCCGATCTGTGAATTATTTTTATATACAAGTTAAAAACCAGTTATTTTAATTTTTTTTTTTTTTTTGTCCAAAACTGGTTGTACATAGGTAGTGATTACAAAAAAAAGCTAATTCTATGTAATTTATAATGTTTCTATATTCCTCCAGTTCGCCTTCTTGAAGCAGGAAAAGCAATGTTCTGTTCCCAGTCTGACACAAGCGTTGCCCACCTCTTGCACATCTTTTTTTGTAGATGTAAATCTAATTTTCTGAATAGATTCTTATTGGTTGTGAGACCTCTCCTAGACAGGTATTTTGAGAGAAAAAGACTCTACACAGAGGCCAACAAGTTTTAGGCGTAGTCTCCCATGCAACGTGCCTAAGCATTACATTGCATATTACAATAAAAAGGAAAATATGCTTTTTTTTTTTTCTGGGTGTCTTTTACCTTGTTTAGTTTGATTCACATTATTTCTAAAAGCTTGTTTGAAGCTAAACTCTAGCTCTACCTCCTTAAAGCATACCTAAATGTGAGAACAAACGTTAGAATGTGTACAGTAACTGAAGGCAAAATTTTTTTTCTTTTTAATTTTAGAAAGTGGAAATGGATTGTAATGCCTCATGTTTTTGTTTCTTTGTTAGGGAGATTCACCTTCTTGTCCTGGTGACCATTAAAACCAAAAGTGAATTAAAGAAAACCCCTAATATTGAGTGGCAACCAGAACAGGAATTGAGAAATCTTTGAATTGTGGCACTGCTTTCTGGTGAATCAGGGACTTCCCCCACTTTGGATTTTTTTGTGTTTTTTTTGTCACATAGAGATTCTCTTTCACTCCATGATGGGTTATAACCCTTCCTTATGCTATCCATCCAAAATTGTAAAGTCTTGCCTACAGTTCTATGCTTAATCATCTATTGAGGAACACGTGCTCATGAGTTATCCTGCCACATTCAGAAGAATTTGCCACATTCAGAAGAACTTAAAAAAAAAAAAAAAAAAAAGGTAATAAAAAGAAAAAAAAATTTTTTTTTTCATCCTGGAGGTGGTTTGAGTAGCATATACTGCCTTTTTATTTATTTTTGCTCATTCACTACAGAGCCAATAGAGCTCAGCATGCATTTTATTTGGCCAGGTGGAAGATGTGGGGCTGGACTGTAATTTGACATTAAGGCATTGGCTTTTGGCACTTTCAGAACACCTAGTGATCTGTGGGTGTTAACGACCAAGAGCTTTTACAGGTCCAGGGGTGTGGTACACCTGTCTATGTAAGCCTGTCCCTGAAAACTCCTTTTGAGGTATGCCCACTGGAGAGTTAAAACTGTTTGGAGATACTGAACCAATAGTTACATTCCAGACAGCCAATTTCTGCCTCCTGAATCTCTTGCAGGTTAATAATTTCATGTGCTCTGACACTCCATTGTCACCAGCGGTTTATGGGGTTTCCATTGGAATGGTCTTCACGGGACTGAGAGTGAGCTCTTTGGTTTGCAGCAGGTGTTTTTATTCTGGGTCACAATCCTGTGCAATGTCCTTTTTGTCTCTTTCGGTCAAGTAACAATGTTGACTGCACTTATGCTTATCAGACGATGTTTTTCTGGAAAGTCACCAGTAGTCATCCCAGTCTGGCTAGTAAATGCACGTAGACCTTTAGCTATATTCTGAGTTTGTTACAACAGCCCCATTCATGCCCGGGGAGGCTGGCGAGTAAAATGTCTTGTGGCACCTATGACAGTGCTGCCATGGCTAACAGCCCCTGCAACCTTAGTTTGTGGCAGATATGTCTTGGGAGTGTTACCTGCAACCATCGTGGATCAGTTAGTAGATGCCTCCCTCCCTGGCCACAATGCTGGGTGTGGTTACTCCCTGAGGTTGTTGGCCCTGCAGGATTTTCCTTCACCTCTCTAGGCCTGTCTTCTGCCCATTTAGATAAATTTGTTTACAAGGCTTGGGTAATCCTGAAGCGTCCCTTTGTGATCCCAAAACGCTTCTTGGCTTGTGATCTCAAAACGCTTCTTGGCTTGTTTTCCCTTTGAGGAGCCCCTTCTAAAGGATTGAACTTCCCTCCTGTTGTGGATCCTCCCATCTCGCTGTTGAAAAAGAGAGCGTTCTTCACCTTTTAAGGTTCCTGCAGACAGGAAGACCGAAGCTGTTGCCCACACCATGTTTACTACTGCTGGCTTGGCTGCGTCCGTTTTTGGCCTTGGCCCTTGTATCCCAAATGCTTACTGAGTGGGCTAAGATCTTAGACCGTGCTTCAGGTAAAGATCAGGTGTCCCTGACCTATGTGGAACTGGTGGACCTGCTGGGCCTGAGCCTTAAGTATGCGTGTGAGGCTTCCCCATTGCTTTCAAAGTGTTCTGTCTTTGCAATGGTGCTTTGTTGAGTGCTCTGGCTCAAATGTTGGTCTGCAGACCACCCTGGAAAGGGAGGCCCACCAGATGTGTGAATTGATCTTTGGTGCTACTCTGAATGACAGCATTAAGAATCTCACTGGAGAAGGGGAAGTAGAAGAGTACCTTCCTGCCACGGTCTAATAGTGGGTAGGGGCCATACCATAAGAAAGGCCCTTCCTTCTCCACGCACATGAGGCTTTTTCATCCCTCTTGAACAAAGTATCCAAGCTCTTCAAGGCTCCTGCAGGTGCCACAAGGTGCACCTGGGCTCAAGCCTATGGGCAAGTTGTCCTAGCTGTAGACGCTTGCCCCACCTGTTTCCAATGTGCAGGGGCTGTCTTGGTTCTCAGGCCTGTGGACCTCCATACCAACACTCTGACAAATGGTCTGCTAACTGATTGTGTCCACCTACAAGATGAATTTCTTTCCAATGCCCAGAAAAGTTCTTTCTCTTCAGCACAGGAGGTGATTGCCCTTGTTCCAGTCTCAGAAATTTTGGGTGTTTTACTCCATCCTGTTTACAGTCCCTAAGTAGGAAGGAGTTTCTTTGGAATCCCCCCCAATGAAGGGAGGTTACCACCAAATGGATGATTTCCTGGTCTTCACAGACATCAAGGAATGCATACCTGCAAATTCCCATATGTGCTGAGCATCAACTCTTCTTTGGTAATGCACATCCCTGACCGCAAGTCCTGTTTGTGGTGCTCCCTTTTGGCCTGGCCTTCGGCTGTTTTTTTTTTTTTTTTTTTTTTTTTTTCCTCTCCCCAAGGTGCTGGCTTTCGTCCAGGCGTGGTCTCCTCCAAGAAGACACCCATTCTGTGCTGATGGACAAAGTGGTGAATATGATGCGCACCCTGCGTGACTTTAAATGTATCCTGAACCTCAAGAAGTCTGCTTTGACCCTGACCAGGAGAATTGAGTGCCTGGGTCTGATCCTCCGCTCAGTGTAGTCCAACGTGTTCCTACTGGACAAGCTCCGGAAGCGTCAGTTGGTGTTTCGGCTATTGTTGTCCTGCCCGCGGGCTTCCCTGCATGCAGATTCTGGATCTTGTGATGTCTTCCTTCAAGGTGGTCCTGTATGTGCAGCTCCATATGAGGGGTCTGCAGAAAGTCTCCCCTGTTCTAAGATAATCAGATTTGGCTGGCCCTGGAGATCCAGGTCTCAGGTCTGGTGGCTCCAGTCCCCCTCACTTCTGGCTGGGAATCCATTTCTCCCACTACATTGGGCGGTGACTAATATGGATGCCAGACTGTCCGGCTGGGGGAGTCCCGAGGTCAGCCTTTGCTCTCTGGAGGAGGAGGCTTGACTACTGGGGCAACCAGAATATGTCTGGAGCAGTGGACAGAGCTTTGTTGCGGTCTCCCGGTCAGGATTCAGTCACACAGTGCCATTGTGGTTGCCTTTGGCAATCATCAAGGCAGCATGAATAGTGTGACAGTGATGCTGGAGGACTCCAGAATCCTCTGATGCTCTGGCAGCACTGTGGAGCCAGTATTGCCTCATTTATGCTTTTCCTCCTCAAGCTTCTCCCTCATCTGCTGTGCAGGATAGAGGCCAAAGGGATTCTGGTGGCCCCAGACTAAACTTGTCCCCCCTGGTACACTGACGTGGTGCAACTGGTGGTGTCTTGCTGGATGCCCCTACGAGAAGATCTTCTGTCCTAAGGGCAGATCTTCCACCCTGCTTTACAGTTGCTGGCTTTCAATAGCTAAGCTGTCAGACTGGGGGCTGTTGGGCTTGGTGATTCCTACCATGCTGAAGCCCTGTAAATCTACTTGGAAGATTTATCATCACACTTGGAAAGCTTCATTTGTGTGAGCCTTGACAGTGGCAGTTATGGCCTTTCTTCAATGGGCCATTGACCAAAGCCTTGCAATTTAAGTACCATTAATAGTCAGTCAGGTTTTTGCCCTTGTGATTTTCTTTTTTTAATGTTCCTTGGTTAAAACTACAAATCAAGGTGTGAGTAGCCAAGAGGTTGGGCATGTGCCTTCTCCAGAGCGACCCCCTCTGGCCACCTTGGGACCTGAACTTCATTCTTTTGGTCTTTCAGAAGCCTCTGTCTGAGAATCATGGAGATGTACTTTTGCTTATGCTATCCCAGAAGATTGCCTTCTTGCATGCCATCACCTTGATGTGTTGTGTTTTAGCGCTAGCCGCCTAAAATAAATATCAGGTGGAACAGTCAAGTGCACCATATAAAGTGAAAAAATATGCAAAATAGTCCATAAAATATAATGTCCGTAGGACTACAAGGCACAGCAATCGTGGTGAAAAAGAAACTGTGGTGATAATCAAGTGAGGAAATCCAGCTCTGTCAGATGTAAACTCACCAGAAAGCTACTGGTAAATTGCATGTATGCACATCACATCACCTCTTAGTGGAGTGGTGAGCGATTCTTCCTAGGAAAGGGTCCACCTTCATTTTTGCCTGTGGTGGAGCAGTTCAAACTAGATCCTTTGGCTGTCTCTTGGTTCCCTGATGTAATGTGCATACATGCGATTTTACCAGTAGCTTTCTGGTGAGTTTATATCTGGCAGAGGTGGTGGATTCCCTTACTTGATTATCACCAGTTTCTTTCACCATGATTGCTGTGCCTTGTAGTCCTACAGACAATATATATTTATGGACTATTTTATCATATTAATTTCACTTATTTGATTATTATCACAGTTTGTCCTTCACTGTGCTTGCTGTGTCTTATAGTCCTACGGACATTATTATATTTTACGGACTATTTTACATATATTTTTTCACTTTATATGGTGTACTTGACTGTTCCACCTGATATTAGATCATTTATTTTAGGTATTTATTTTCATACCATATACTTATAGGTATTGTTACCTCTACTTTGTGTGCTAGCTGCTTTTATTTATTCATTTCCAGTGCTCACCTATATACAATATATTTATGCTTCTCTGTACATGCCCCTCCTTCCTGCTGAAGGTTCTATCTAATTTTAACCTGACCAAAGGCATTGTTCTACTTTCCTTGTGTCTATGCCCTTTGTGTCTTAAAGTTTATGCTACATTCCTTGAATGTGGTCCAGGCAGTTTGTGTACCTGTGTGCTATAACTTCCGTTAGGAGGTTAGTCTGCTCTGTGTCTGCAGTTGGCCCACAAAAAGGCCTGGCAGCCTCCTTTTGCCACCATTTACTCTTGGAGCAGGCAGCTGGTGGTTCAAGCTTATGCTGTTCTGACACTCTCCCAAGGTACTTGGTGCCTGCTTGGGTGTTCTGGCATCTGTCTCAAGTTATCAAGATGGCCACCTGGTCATCTGTATATACCTTTGCCACGTTTTACAAGGTTGATGTGTTTGCCTGTTTTTTACTTTTTGGTCCTCTCCCAACCCTCATTGAGCATGGGGATATTCCAAAGCAGTGCCTCCCAAGGTTTGAGAAGTTGTGTCCAGCAATGAATGCAAGAAAAAGAAATGGGGTTTTTGTTACTGTAAAATTCAATGATTGATACATCACCCACCCATATCTTTTGGCATTTGGTTCTTTTTTTGGACTGCCAATCAAGTAGGACCCAAACGTCTTGTGCCTCAAAGGAAAAATTGACCAACTTTTGATTTTGGAGGAATGTCGCAGTCCAGGGCTGGGGAAAAAAACACGCATTTTAAGTCAACAATGTTAGACCACAAGAAAATGATCTTTTCATCTGAATGTGTTTCAGAGCTTCTGTTGCAGGTGGTGAATGACAGAAGTGGACCTTCTACCAGTCAGGATTTATCATCTAAGCAAGTTTGTCACCAAAGGATCTACTTCTGTATTTAGAGTAGCCATTGAAACTTCAGTCTGATCTATGCTTTTTCTCCTCCTGAAGCTTCACAGCATTGAGAGGGAGACCAATTGTGTTTTGCTGCTATTCAAAAACCAAATTTTGGGCGAATAGAGCACACAGAGGAATTTCTTGGTTCTATCATCTGTTAGAGACCTGTTTTGAGTTAGCAGTCTTGCCCTCTAAAAAGTCATCTTTGTGAAGCAAAAGAAAAAGGTTTCCTAAAGATTGTTTGTTTTTATGAGCTCTAGTGCCTCCTTTCTTCCCTAGGTACTGTATTCCACCTTTACTGAGATATTGTATTTCTATCCCTCTGTTATGCTTTGGTATATCACAATGAGATTTCTCTCCCTTGTGTGGATTTAGTAGGGTTGCTCAAATATATCTTTCAGCTACATCTATTGGGGTGACTTGATGTTATCTCTATCATTGCTGAGGACCTGACCCATGTCAGAAACCTGCCTCCTCTACCATTTCTGGATGGTCTAGGTAACTTACCATTCAAGTCACAAAGTGCTGCACAAACTGTTGTGGCTATATACAACCTGTATAATAATTTACAAAATAAAGTTCAGCTTTTCTTGTAAAGGTGTTTTCTACTGGATCAGTTAGCAGCTCTTGGCCTTTGAGTGTCAGATCTCTGATCCCAGCTGTCCAAGGCTAAGACCTTGTTTTCTCTTCACACATTCTTATTTTTATTTATTTGGGGTTTTTTTTTTAGGATGTCCTTGCTTCTCAATGCCTTCTGCCACCCTAATGATAGTGAAGAATTTTTTTTTTACCCTAAGGCACAAAGCATGTTGTTGTAGCTTACCCATCTTTTGGTTGAAAAGTGAAACTAATGCAGTCAGCACATGCTAAAATATTTTCAGCCTGTACAAAAATAAATACGCATTGATCAAGCCTGAAATGCAATGACTTTCTGACTTCTGGTGGTCTTACTAGACCTAAAACAGTGCATCTCAATTAACAGTACTGGCTGCAGGTTTTCTCCCCCAAATTCAAAACTGGTCCTGTCAGGTGCTTAGACACTAGCAATGCTTTTGAGGATATGGCCCTCTGCCCATGTTTTTCCATAGCCCTACACCACTCCTAAGGTGATGGAAATCTCCCTTAGCTCATCTAGTTGACTGAAGAAACTGAAGTTAAAATTGTCTGCTAGGGTGGGAAATGCCTGTACTGTTGCTTTGGCCACTGTGTCCTGCATTGGTGCTTACTTTGGCACTTGGCTGCAGCATCCTATCCAGGGCCATGGTCCACCTCCATGGAACCCAGAGGCTGAAGCCCACTTCAAGTGTATGGTCACCTTTTAAAAAAACAAAAACCCCACACTCTAGTATAGCCACCACCTCTAATAATTGGTAAGATGCAATATATTACATTTTTGGTTTGGGTTTAATACTGCTTTAACAGGGTCCTACATCCAATTCTAGCTTTAACCCACCACAACACTCACCCTGCATGCCTAATGCAGACTTTTTTTTTGTTAACTTGCAATTCTCGAGACAAAGGCTTTGATGCAGCCATCCCTGTTCAGGACTCAAGTGCCAGGCTCCTTCTTCACCACCTGCTGTCTCTACACGAGTCTAACCATTATATGCATCTGGCAGAAGCCGTAGATATAGAGGGGAATGAAGAGGACCTGGAAGTGGTGTTTGAGAATGCCCCAGAAGATTTCTTATCCCCTAGCGCTTATATTGCCTGATACTACAGCTTCACTCAATATACGTCACATTGTTGATATGCTCACTTCTGTGTGCAAAAGCTGTGACTTTGGCCCACTAGATTCTCCATTTCCCCAGGCCCCATTTGGTACGAAGATCTATTACATTTAAAAAGACATTCCCCATTCATGAATAGATTAATGGGCAATCTATGAAGATTGGGTCAATCCAGAAAATATTTTTTCTCTAGGTGAAGGTCCTGCAATTTCTGTGCTAAACATCTTACTGTATTTACAGCAGATTTAATCCTCTTAAAGGCTATTTACTCTCACTTGGGGTAATGAACAACCAACATACTATATTTCAGGACTGTACCTTAGCTGAGCAATTACATCAATTTCTTTTTTGTGTGAATGCTATAGAACAAGTTATAACACAAGTACCAGAATGGCTGTGATCCTAATCTTGTGGCTCTAATCCTAATCAGTTGAAGCTGCCTATAAAAGATACTTCACACTTATTGAGTGGGCTCAATTTGCATCACATGAGATAATTGGATTACGTGACACGTTTTTTCTAATTGTCTAATGCGATATTCAAAATGACAATACACTGTTTATGCAGTATTTACCACACAAGTAAAACACTGCATAAATTGACTCTAAAGTTAGTGCACAAAACTAAATAAATTTGAATAAGTTGTGGTCTAGCCAGGTATTATTCAAGGAATCAATTAGCGCTTCTTGTTAAGGATCTGGCACCTGTAAGTGTCCTTAAAAGAGAAGGGCTTTTTTTTTCCCCATTTATACTTGGCTAGGTGGATGCAGCATTGATTCCCCGTTGGCTGTAGGGATGAGAACTTAACGCTCACATGATCGCTGAGTTCTCTGCGCTCTGAGCAGAGGGCGGGACTGTCAGTCACCACTGTCTGCTCTGGCCTCCCCCAGCGCTCACTGGAGGGGAAGTGAGCGGCTGGAGCAGGCTCTCAGCAATTTGCAGACTGTGGGGTGGATCCTGCCTTTTGAAGTTGGGATCTTTCCCTGGCCTGGCTGCGTGACGTCAGCCAACAGCAGACTTCAGTCCGCTGTCAGCTGAAATGGATCACAGAAGGGCAGAGCTAACTGCACTCCTGTGATCCACAGGAAAAGTACAATCCAAAAAAGTTTTGGCTGTGCTCCTTTTAACAATTAGTAACTGTCATGGTTGTTAAGGAGCAGGCTGACACTGCATCCTTAACCATGCCTCATCTGTCAGGTGAAAAAAAAAAACACAGTATCCGAGCATGCAGCCCAACAGGCCAGGAAAGGGGGGGGGGGGGAATGAGCAAGCGCCCCCTCCTGAACCCTACCAGGCCACATGCCCTCAACATGTGAGGGGTGCTTTGTGGTAGTGGGGCCTCTTCCCCCACAACCCCAGCCCAGTGGTTGTTGTGGGGCAGGGGAAGACTTATCAGAATTTGGAAGCCCCCTTTAACAAATGGGTCCCCAGTTCCTTGTTCCCCCCTCTTTGTGAATGAGTATGGGGTACATAGTGCACAGGAGCCAGTTTTGGACAAGTCCTTAAAAAAAAAAAAAAAAAATTCCCCCGGTGTAGCTCCATCAATTATGATGAATGCTGCTCCACTGACCCACATTAAAAAAAAAAAAAAAAAGTGACATAACTGGGTGACCCCAACCCCTTAGTTTATTTAGCAGCAGGAGTCAATATCTGGTACAGACCCCCTTAACCATCGGGCCAGGGTTGTGGGGAAGAGGCCCTTGTTCTCATCAACAGTACCCTCTGCATGTTGAGGGCATGTGGCTTGGTATGGTTCAGTAGGGAGGAGGCACTTTCTTGCCCCCCCTCTTTCCTGACCTGCCTAGCTGCATGCTCAGATAAGAGTCTGGTATGGATTTGGGGGGGGGGGGGGGGGGTCTATATGGCTTTTTTTTTTCGTAATTTTGGCATGGGGTCAACCTTTAAAATCCATACCAGACCTGAAGGGTCTGATGGGGGGGGGGGTATGCTGTGTTTTTGTTTTTTCCTTAATTTTTAAATGCCAGCAATTGTTTTGTTTACGTTTATACTGTCAGAATGACATCGTGGTTTAGGATCGTGACAGTTACTGGTCATTAAGGAGTGGATGGCTGCTGGCATCCTTGACAACCACCTATTCACTACTTTTTAACCTCTCCACGCCAGCCGCCCACAAATGTGCGGCCTCCCTGCGTCTGGGCCTAGAGGCCGAGCAGCTGCACATTTGTGTGCAATTAAGAAAAACATATGTGCTGGGAGCACGCGCCCTGCACGTTTCCAGTACTAACAGATAGGTCCCGATCTTCTCTTTCAATCGGGACCTTTCCTGATCATGTGCCGGCCAATCACAGCGTTCACATGACCCTAAAACCCCACTTCCCGGCTTCTGAAACCCTTAAAGGGTCGGGAGGCGCAGGCGCCAAGGGGTTAAGCACGCTACCATCGGCATTCAAGTACTGCAAGCTTTCATTAATAAAATACCGCATCACTTCATAAAAAAAGTTCATGCTGTATTTTAATAGCATTTTTTTGGTGAATTGCAAAAAACAAAAGTTTAGGAAAATGCTAATCGTATTTTACCACAGTTCTTAAAGCAGTAGATACTGCTTAGTGAATTGAGCCCAATGTCTGTTTAATAAGTCTCTTGACCGTCAGCAGTGATGTCACAGGAGGAAAGGTAAGGTTCCAAAATCTCCTTCCTCAGGTATTCCACCGCCTCAAAGCGTAGAGCAACTCAATGGTCTACCCAGGCTTAATCAGTAAGCCAAATTTCAGCCCTCCTTTTTAGTACAAGGAGGGCAAGGAACACAAAACACAACAATTCTACCCCAAAGTTTTCTCAATGAAAGATTGCCCTCACTCCTAACATGTATCAGACCTGTGCCTTTTTTAATATGTGGTTTCAAATGGACTTCACACTCAGATACTGATGACGGTCTACAAAAACTTGGTGTTGTGCTACCTAGTGAACATGGCACAGTCATGCATACCGACTGTGGATATCTCCCTTCCACAGTTCAACTATGGATCAGAAGGGTTAAAGATATCAGGGAACTGGAAAGTCTCACAAGCTCAATTAAAGACATACTAAATTCTACTGGATAGAGTTTACTTGTATTGATGAATACAAATTACTCTTGTCAGCCTGATGGAGTCGGTGTGGCGGCTGTGCCGGGGTGGGTCGTTGGGTTCTGTGAGCTTCCTTTTAACAGTCAACCAGTGAACGCAGCTGGGGTCTCTCTCTGGCTTGCCGGTGTATGTCCCTCCCCCTACCTTTCCTTGATTTCCTCCCTTCTCCCCCCCTTTGTTTTTCTTTTACTTTGTGTGACTTACTGTACATACTTGTCCCCTCTGATCATTGTACAGGGGTGGTTGGGTCCTTCTAGCAACCATATGACACTACCCACAATGGGTGATTGCAGCACCTTTTTATTGAGACACACCCCTGACCTCAATGGTATATTCTGCTATGATGACGCATTTTCTTTAATTAATTTGATTGCTTTTAAGGCCTCATCTGCAGCCTTACAATTCAACTGAATTCCTACTGCCGTCTGGAGCCTCTCAGCTTATTTTAGCAGCTTGTATGTACTTTTAACAGTTCTATATGAACTGGTTTTTCTGATGAACTTTTTTATGATTTTCTCTTTTTATAGTTTCTTCTGTGAATATTTATTTTATTTATTCATGTCAGTCCCTAACCCTCAAGGCGCATACAACCTAAGGTATGTATTGGAAAACTTATAAACAATGCACACAAAAAAAAAAAGGTATTTGATCTCTTCGAGACATAAAATACCTAAACAGGTACCTCATAGTTTCAAAGCTTATTATAGAATCCCTCAGTTATTCCCTGTCTAAGAAATACGTGGCATTCATTAAAATCCAAGATGCCTGTCTGCAGATTCTCATTTACCCACCTCAAGCATTTTCTGCTCCTCGCAGTAGGAGACACTGTTATTTGGCCTTTCCACTACACCCAGAGCATTCAAAAAGGTACTTGCTCCCTTTCTTGCACTCCTTAAGGAGCCATCTATCTAGAAGGCCTTCTGGAGGACTCCTCTCCATCCAGCTATCAGAAAAAGTCCACAGGACTATTCAGATACTTGGGGCTTCCGCTTGGACAACTTTCAAATGTCCACTCTCAAACCTGCTCTTTTACTTGACCTATGTCTAGAATGAGACCAAAGTACAGACAAAGTACCATGTATGTCTTCAAAAAAAAAAAAACCAAACTGATCTTAAGCCCTAATCACAAGATGGAAGAAAGAGCAAAGTGTTCCTCTGTGAGATTCTCTGAAAGTTCTGGGCCTCATGGTGGCCTCATTTAAGCTTGTTTCATTTTACCAGTTCCATTCAAGTCTGATCAAATTCATCTTGTTGGCATGAAAAAACATGCCCCTTCTCTCAACCTGCCTATGCTCCTATCCATCCAAGCAAGGAACTCCCTAGCGTGATGGATTTTTAATGAAGCTTTGGCAATGGGAAAGTTGTTTCTATAATACCAATGGAAAGTTACAACAACAGATGCCAATCATCTTTCGAGCTGAGGAGTGATCCAATCTTACAGTTTAGCGAACATGGTCACTAGAGGAAGCCAAGCTCCAGCAACAGCTTGGAGCTCAACAATCAAATTGGCTGTGCACCACTTGACCCCCATCTTCAAGGTGCAATTGGACAATGCTATGGCTGTGGCCAATTTAAATCAGCAAGGGAGCACCAAGAGTCATGAAGCTTTGAAGGAAGCAAGCCTAAACAGTTTGTAGACAGAGAAACACTGTCCAGCCATCGCTGCTGTCCACATTCCAAGAATGGACAATTGGAAAGTGGATTACCTTAGTCTTCACTGACTGCACCAAGGGGAATGGGCCCTTCTATTCAACATCTTCAACCTGTTGTGTCATATAAGGGACTCCTCTAGCACTGGCATTGGATTCTATGATAATACCATGGACTGCATTAAAGTTAATCTATTCTTTTCCCTCAATGCAAATTGTGCTTTGACTACTCCATACAAGAGAAGAAAGTGATTCTCATTGCACCAAACTGACCCAGAAAGCACACCAAAATACTTGGACTTCTAGGAGATGATTCATGGATGATTCCAAACAAGTTAGACTTGCTTTCTGAAGATCCCCTGTTACATCCCTCTTCTCAGTCACTGGTTTTAATGCCATAACTATTGAAGCCTAGGTCTTGAGAGACAGAAGGATCTCGGAGTCTGTAATTCGCACATTGCTAGAAGCAAGGAAAGGCACTTCCTGAAAGATCTATGATCTTACCTGGATATCAGTATTTGGTGTGAACACAGACACTTCAAGCCCAAAAATTGCTCTGTCCATCACAGTTGGACCTTCCTATTCTCAAGACTTGAGCAGAACTTGACCTTAAGTACTCTTAAGGGACAGGTTTTGATCTTGTCCATTGTTTTCCAAAAATGTCTGGCTTTGCTTTCCTATGTAAAGACCTTCATTCAAGGTATTTCTTGGATCAAACTACCCTTACAACACCCTATGTTTCCCTGGGACCTTTGGTTCTCTCTGCCCTGCAGAAACCAACTCCTTAGGAACTCTCTTTTGGATGACCTCTCCTGCCAGGTAGCCTTCTTATTGGCTATCATGTCTGTCAGATGTGTCTGAGTTAGTGGCTATCTTTTAAGGAGTCATTCCTCATTCTTCACAAATGCAAAGTCCCAAGACCCACCTTTTCTCCCAAA
Organism: Staurois parvus; assembly: GCF_062004578.1. NCBI lineage: Eukaryota > Metazoa > Chordata > Amphibia > Anura > Ranidae > Staurois > Staurois parvus. Next base: position 6,905,749 of record NW_028318614.1, on the reverse strand, counting down.
GTGGTGCCAGCCTTCCACCAGTGAAGACATAGTCCTTCCTTTCTTGTGCCCTACTCCAAAATAGATATCCACTGCCTGGCCATGGTGATAGCCATTAGAATCTACCTCAAAGCTACAGCTTCCATCAGGAATACAGATTCTCCGGTATATCCTCAGGACCTCGCAAGACATCCTGGCTCAAGATCCATCTTTTGCTAGGTGAATAAGGCAACTAATCTCAAGGTTTATACCCTAAAGGACAAAGCACCACCTGCACTAACACATGCACACTTTACCAGATACGTAGGGGTTTCCTTTGCATTCTGCCATCAAGTCTCTGTTGCCAGGCTTTGCAAGGCCGCAAGGTACTTGCAGCAGCTTCTTGCAGAGTTAAGTCTGCTGGCACAGTTATGTTGACCTGCTGTTGCCCACCCTGTTTATTCCTTTCTTGGGGATTTCCAGGGCTCTGTGAATATTAAGCTTGTGTCCTGTACAGTACAAATGAGAGAAACAAAATTTTGACTTACCTGTAAATTCTATTTCTTGGAGTACAGTATAGGGCAGGAGCCACTTGCCCCTCAGTTTTGTAGCAAGAAATGCAGTTTAACACAGGAACAGAGGACTCACCGAGGGCATTAGGGTTTCAGGGGGATGTCCAGGGTTTGTTTCTTCAAAAGCTTTGCCAGTGTCTAATTACTTGAAGGTGCCAGCCTATAATCCAGTATCTACAAATATCAAGCCTGTGTCTTGTATTGTACTCCAAAATATGGAATTTACAGGTAAATCAAAATTTCATTTTTTTTTGTATTTGTGAAAACGACTAATGTGATAAACCCCCAAGATGTTTGAAGTCCAACCAGGGTGCCAACTATAGCTTCCTCTCTAGAGACAGAGGAGTTCAGCATAGCAGCTAAGGGACACAGGAAGTTGTATGCTGTTGGCCATCACATACAGGAGGCTTGGACATTGGCATACAAGGATTGTAGCCTAGCCCAAGATAACCCCTCTGACATCCAGCATGTCTGCTATTTTTTTTTTTTTTTGCTAGTGTCCTAGATTAGGAGGGTGGACAGCTTTGCCGAGTAAAGTCTAATCATTTTTCTAGCTTTTTATTGACTTTTTATATTCTGCTGCTTGGGCTATCTCCATGGCACTCTCTGAATTGGGTAATCTTCTTCAGCCTGACAATTGGAGTTGGTTAGGGCACTTCTTGTGGAGTTTTCCATACATCAAGTACTGGTAAAAGTTAGCTGTGGAGTGCTTTCAACGTCCAGAGCCATGACGGTGCCTCAGCGCTTACACTGTCTCTGAAGCATTTCTTTGTGGATAGGCTGTTCAGGCTGGGCAGCAGGAACTACCTCATAATTTGAACTGTTGAGTGCCTTCAAATTTCCTGCTATTGTGGAATATCTAGAGGATGACCTGCTGAGGGAATAGTTGGCAGGAGGTGGAGTAAACATTGTGGAAAAAGCTGGGAGGCAGAGTAAATGTTCTGGAGGAAGCTGGGAGGTGGAGTAAACACTGTGGAGAAAGCTGGGAGGCGGAGTAACATTCTGGTGGAAGCAGGGTGGCTGAGTAAACATTCTGGAGGAAGCTGGGAGGTGGAGTAAACATTTTAGAAGAAGCTAGCACCTGTTCTAGGGAGCAGCATCTCCCTGACCATCCAAATCTTGCTCTCTGATTCGGTTGGATCTCGTCTTGAATCTTCAGTGCTGGAATCAACTCCCCACTTGGAATATATCCGTGTCTCATTCTATACACAGCTCAAGCCAGACTTTTCTGTCCCCAGGAGCAACCTAAAAAGGGAATCGACCAACTTTGCTTCTGTATGATATTTCTGTGGCTGATGGTAGCCTCAAGGTAGTCCCATTGGCCCAGTTTCACTCCAGACCCTTACATCATAACATACTGTCATGGAGGGACGAGTCAGTTCAGTACATGTTACGTTCAGGCTGTTGGAATTTATCTTGCAGCCACTGCTTCATTCAGAAGACTGACTTTGTCACTGCTGAGAATTAACCTTTTTCTTGTTCTATTTCCTAGCAGCTGCGACAGACCATTATTCAAGCTTATGGTCTTTAGGATTGCATGCCACCTTATCCTTCAAGGCAAACTCCACTAGAATTGTAAGTGCCTTTTGAGCTACAGGTAGTCCCCAGTTTTGAACTTGATTGTGGGCCTGTTAGCATTTTGTTTCCTGTTGCCCGCTGCTCAGTTGGATTGCTTTTTGACATCCTGACCGTATGTGTCGCTCAACGTATGAGAGAGAAAATAGGATTTTTATAATCCTGTATTAGGATGAGTACTCGGATACATTGGCAGTATTGCTGCTGCTTCCAGGAGGTTGGACACTGGCACTAAAAATCTGTAATGACAGCCTGGTATAACCCCTCCCACTCCCTTTGTTTTTTTTTTGCTAATGTCACAAACTTCACTCTTACAAATACATTCACTTAAAAAAAAAAATATAGACACAAATAAAATAATTGGCCAGGAGAAATTAAATAATTAAAAAACCTTCCCAGTGCTCTGCCCCCCAAATTCCCATATATTGAAGTGGAATCTAGAATCGAGGCATAAATAAACTATCTTCCATATACTAGGTATTAGATGAATCCAAGGTCTGTTATCCATTCCAGTTATCATAAGTTTTTTTACACTGAGTTTGTAACCATCATTTATACTCTTCATAGAAATGTTCCATGCTGGGGAAAAAAAAAAAAAAAATCTGTATATTGCTGTATAGAACTGAAGATCCAGGCCCAACTTGGACCCTGTCTGTATTCGGTGTGTACATATTGAAGCTTCTCAATAAAAATGTTTGCACAAGAAAACAAGATCTAAATACACACAAGGCTGGGCTCAATCCTGTACATGTTCCTTCCAGAATATTTCACCATTGAAATGTGTCCCCTATGAGTATTCCTATACTTCATGAGTTCAACAGTATCAACAACTAACACAATTGGTGTAAGTGGATTCATATATTTTCATAACGCGTGCAACTTGCTTTGAAGGAGTTAAAGCTGCATATACAGTATATAATCTGCTGATTTCAGTATCCACAAAGCATTTCGTCACATCCGGGACTTAGTCATAAGGACACCCCTTATGACTAAGTCCCGGATGTGACGAAATGCATTAAGGGAAGTGCTGTCGGATGCACAGGAGAGGAACCGGAAGTAGCGTATCGGCCATTTTGGATATTGGAATTTCACATGTCAAACAATCTTGGAGGCTGCTCGGCGACCCTAGAGCATGAGTACTATAAGTACTTCCTTAAAAGCCATGATGACATCGTAAGGAGTATTATTCAGGCTTGGAAGAAATTCGTGGGAGCGTGATACTTCTTTCCTCAGTATTGATAAGGCATTTTGACGCACTATCACAAATTTTCCTTTGGGAGCTAATAGGAGGGCTCGATATTAAAGGATCTGAAAATTTGCATTATTGGAATGACTTTAATTTTGGACACGAGTGACATAACTTTCTATTATAATATTTTTATATTTTTTGGATACATACATTTTTTTTTTGGATCCATTTATTACATGTATTTAAATTATTGGTTTTCATTATATGAAAATTTGTTCCACAATTTTAGGGATATTTATTTAACATATTGGAGTTATAGTAAGTACCATTCTCCTGGCAACTGCCAAACCCAAACACGTCCATTGGATTTCCAGACAGAGAAGTGTGATTGGTCACTCCAGAGAACATGTCTCCACTGTTCTAGAGTCCAGTGGTGGCGTGTTTTATACCACTGCATCCGATGCTTTGCATTGGGTGATGTAAGGCTTGGATGCAGCTGCTCGGCCATGGAAACCCATTTCATGAAGCTCTCTATACACTGTTGTGCTAATCTGAAGGCCACATGAAGTTTGGAGGTCTTTAGCTATTGACTGGTGACTTCTGTACACTGCACTTCAGCAAGCGCTGACCCTGCTCTGTCATTTTACGTAGCCTACCACTTCGTGGCTGAGTTGCTGCTGTTCCCAGTTTCTTCCACTTTGTCATAATGCCATTAACTACCACGCTTGAATTCACTGAGCTCCTGAGAGCGACCCATTCTTTCACAAATGTTTGTAGAAGCAGTCTGCATGCCTAGGTGCTTGATTTTATACACCTGTGACCATGGAGGTGATTGGAACACCTGAATCCAATGATTTGAAGGGCTTTCCCAGTACTTTTTGCAATATAGTGTAGATTCATTACATACAGAGTGATATATTTCAAGCATTTCTTTTCATTTTGATTATGGCTTACAGCTAGTGAAAACCCAGTATCTCAGAAAATTTGAATATTACATAAGACCAATAAAAAAAGGATTTTTAATGCAGAAATGTTGGCTGAAAAGTATGTCCATGTACAGTATAGTATGCACTCAATCTTTGGTCGGGGCTCCTTTTGCATGAATTCCTGCATTGGTGCAGCGCAGCATGGAGGCGATCAGCCTGTGGCACTGCTGAGGTGTTATGGAAGCCCAGGTTGCTTTGATAGTGGCCTTCAGCTTGTCTGCATTGTTTGATCGGGTGTCTCTCATCTTCCTCTTGACAATGCCCCACAGATTCTCTATGGAGTTTAGCTCAGGCGAGTTTACTGGCCAATCAAGCACAGTGATACCATGATCATTAAACCAGGTATTGGTACTTTTGGCATCGTGGGCAGGTGCCAAGTCCTGCTGGAAAATGAAATCAGCATCTCCATCTGGTAGAGGGCTGCACTGACCATAGACTTGATAAAACACAGACCAGTGGTCATTAAATGGTGGACCACGGTCCAGAACCGGACCAAGGGATAGTCCTGTCTGGACCGCAGCCACGCCACTGCTGGGTACCCTCCCTTGGGCCCAGGCCTGGACTGGCCATAGGGCACACAGCATTTACCTGGTGGGCCGGAGCCTCCGGGGTTAAGATGACCGGGCCGCACAGCGGCAGGTAAGCGGCGACCACGGTCTGGACAGGGCTAATACAGACCGCGGCCGCCGCTCACCTCCAACTGTGCAGCTATTCCTGAAGCAGAGCTGACAGGAGGAGCGGCAGTGACGGCTCTAGATGACAAGCAGGAAGTGCAGCTGACACAGGGACACATTCTCGTCAACTGAGGGGACAATGGCAGCCTCTCTTCTTCACCCACTGGCACACTGTGACAACTCTGTAGCGCTGGTGGATGGGGCTGCCTCTTTGCTGGACGAGCTGTCTCCGCTGGATGGCTGTCTCTTTGCTGGATGGGCTGTCTCTTTCCTGAACGAGCTGTCTCTTTGTTGGATGGGCTGTCTGTTTGCTGGGTGGGCTGTCTCTTTTCTGGACTGGGCTGTCCAGCAAAGAGACATCCTGTCTTTGCTATATATGTGCTGTGTTGTTAGGGGCGCTGTGTTGTGTTAGGGGTGCTGTGGTGTGTTAAGGGGCACTGTGTTTTTTGTTAGGGGCTCTGTGTTGTTAGGAGATGCTGTGTTTTGTTAAGGGGCACTGTGATGTAAAGGGGGGCAGTGATGTGAAGGGAAAGAGGACACTGCGGGACTTCTTTAAAGAGAGGACTACAGTGTGAAAGGTACACTAAAGATCCTAATGTACCGGGGGACTGTGATGTGTTCTATCGCTAATGAAATTTAGACCTCTGCTGGAAGGAAATTTTGCTGACTGGACCTCCTGAAAATTTTAATTCAAGACCCTTGTACTAGACCAACACCAGCAGATGACATGGCACCCAAATCATCACTGACTGTGGAACCTTCACACTGGACCTCATGCAATTTGGAATATGTGCCTCTCCACTGTTTCTCCAGGCTCTGGAACCTTGATTTCCAAATGAAATACAAAATTTACTTTGGACCACTGAGCAACAGTCCAGTCCTTTTTCTCCATAGCCCAGGTAAGATGCTTCTGATGTCTCTGGTTCAGGCGTGGCTTGACACAAGGAATGCGACAGTTATAGCAACACTTGCCAGCCTGCAAAACAACCAATTTGGCCCTGTCTAACAGTTAGCGTTAAAAACAGAGGGTTTTGTTTGCACAAAAGTGTTGCTGGGAAATCCTTTGTTTGTGATGTGCATTGCCCTTCCATGTGTACCTTACTGCTAAGGGTGGTTATAGGCTGGGATGGTTGCCATTTTTTGTGTAATTAACAGTTGTAGCCCCTGTCCTGGACACATCTGTGTGTGGTGGCTCTTGAAGCACTGACACCAGCCGTAGCCCACTCCTCCCCCAAATTCTTGAATGGTCTTTGCTTCACAAACCTCTCAAGGCTGCGGATATCCCTGTTGCTTGTGCAGCTTTTTCTGCCACATTTGTTCCTTCCACTCAACTTTCCATTAATATGCTTGGATACAGCACTCTGTGAACAGCCAGCTTTTTTAGCAGTGACCTTTAGTGACTTACCCTCCTTGTAGATGGTGTCCATGACTGTCTTTTGGACAACTGTCAAGTCAGCAGTCTGCCCCATGACTGTGTAACCTACTGAACCAAACTGAGAGACCATTTAAAGGCTCAGAAAACCTTTACAGGTGTTTTTGAGTTAATTAGCTGAATAGAGTATGACACCATGGGGTTTATTTACTAAAGCTGGAGAGTCCAAAATCAGACTCCCTTCTGCATAGAAACCAATCAGCTTCTAACCTCAGCTTGTTCAATGAAGCTTTGGCAATGAAACCTGGAAGCTGATTGGTTTCTATGCAGAAGGGAGTCTGATTTTGGACTCTCCAGCTTTAGTAAATAAACCCCCATGAGTCTACAATATTGAACATTTTCACAATATTCTAATTTTCTGAGATACTGAATTTTGGGTTTTCACTACCTGTAAGCCATAATCATCAAAATTAAAAGAAAAATGCTTGAAATATATCACTGTGTGTAATGAATCTGTATAACTTATGAGTTTCACTTTTTGAATTTAATTACTAAAATAAATTAAGTTTTTGTTTATATTCTAATTTATTGAGATGCACCTGTACATACATTTTCATTAAAAAAAAAATTTCCTGCACTATACAACAACCCAAACATTTGGAGTTTTTTTTTAACAAATAACCCTGGAATTGGAAAAAAAATGCTATTGACCACTGAGGGCCATAATGGGAAAACAAAAAGCTCTAAACTGGCTTCAGTGTAACTACCAAAAAATGAGAAAACTGGCAAAAAGGCTAATGTGGAGTAGATGAACCACCAGAGATATGAACAAATGTGTCTAAAAACATCTACAAAATAAAGATTGGTATAAACCTCTCTCATTAGAAAAGACAAGGTTAATTGGGAGTTTGTAGAGATCATGACACATAAAGATTTATACAACCCCAGGGACATCCCATTCCGTCAGGCAAGAAATGTCACACATAAACCACCAGCCAATTAATTTATGATGACCTCAGACCATATGTTATGACCTTTACGTTGTACATGAAGGATACTACAGATTTATTAAAAATACCGAATGGCATCCTCATACCATTGTATGTGTGGCTAGTGGCTGTTGACGTTGAGACCCTATACAGCAATATACACCACAGTGCTGGAAGCCATCAACTTCTTTCTCAAGAAATGTGAACATTCCATGTGGAATTATAATCAGTTTGTTTTACAGTTAATACAACTTATCCAGACATGTAACATCTTTTTTGTTTAAAGCATTTCTCTATTTCCAGATACAGGGTATGGCAGTGGGGGCGCAGTGTGCCCCATCATACCTGTACCTGGGGAGATGGGAATGTATGATCTTTTATGATGACACTAAGTTGAATAGTCTAGGGATCATATTTTTGCTTAGTATCACTATATTGATGACATTTTGATGCTGTGGACAGGTACAAATCAAGAATTGGACTTTTTTTTGGACACACTAAGTATTAATGAATTTATTTTTACACATGCTGCTGGGCTCTGTGGTGCCTTCCAAACCTGAGTGTATTCTGTTAGCCCTGGAGCACATTCCAGGACCAAAGCTGCGGCAGAGTTTCTGGTGTGATCCAGTCTCATAAGACTAACCTTGTGAGGAGACCATGTGACCTAATTGGGCAACCTTACTTTATATCAGTTTACTGCAGAGACAGATTTAATATTGCAGGACTAAGTGATGATGTGCTAAGTTAAAAGAAGTGTCATGTATACATGCTCTGTGCTCTTGAAGGGGCTCTTCTCCAGTTGGTCTTTGCTATCTGCCCACAATGACCTGGTCATCTCCAGTTATTCAAACCTCATCTACTACTACCAGCAGGGGGTTCGTGAATATCCAAGGCTTAGCCTTGCACCAAGTGGTATGTTGTCCCTATCATGCAGCGCAATATGTTAATCCTAGACACAGTGGGAACAGTACCAGAGCCTTCTTCAGTCTTAAGGTGGTTTTGGCCTTTCGCCTCAAACTCAGCCAGAACATCATTCTTCTATCCCTCTGCTCAGGTTCCATTGCATCAAAAGATTTTTCTTTGTTGTCTGAATGTAGTTTGTGCTGTGATTTGTCCATTTCATTCTTTAACATAGATTGACTCTCCCATTGTCATCCTTGATGGTCCCCAACTTCAACCATTTCGTGGTGGCTCCAACAGATTATCATGCAAACTTATGGTCTTATTATCAGGATCCACCCTTTCCTGTTAAGCCACACTCTACTAGATCCATGAGTGCCTCTTGAATTTTTCAGCCTCAGGCATCTGTTTCCTAGATTCCTACTGTTCACATGTTCTCTAAATTCTAATAGGTCAATGTTCAGCTTCGGGTTTTGTTATTGTTGCCCACCCCTCAGTTTGTTTTTAAATCTTGTGTCCTTCAATCAACGTAAAATCCATTTCTTAGATGTTCCTTAGGGCCACAAAAATTCTGCAAAACTACAAAACAGGCATGCTGAGAAGGGGGTGGGGGGAGGTTTACAGCGAGGAACAGAGGTATTTGAACACCCTGCGATTTTGCAAGTTCTCCCACTTTGAAATTATGGAGGGGTCTGAAATTCACATTGTAGGTGTATTCCCACTCTTGAGAGACAGAATTTAAAAAAAACAATTCAGGAAATCATATTGTATGATTTTTAAAGAATTTATTTGTCTTGCACTGCTGAACATTAGTATTAGAACACCTGAGAAAATCAGTGTTAATATTTGGTACAGAAGCCTTTGTTTGCAATTACAGAGGTCAACTGTTTTCTGTAGTTCTTGACCAGATTTGCACACACTGCAACAGGGATTTTGGCCCACTCCGCCACACAGATCTCCTCTAGATCTGTCAGGTTTCGGGGCTGTCGCTGAGCAACACGGAGTTTCAGATCCCTCTAAAGATGTTCTATTGGATTTAGGTCTGGAGACTGGCTAGGCCACTCCAGAACCTTGATATGCTTCTTACGGAGCCACTCCTTGGTTATCCTGGCTGTGTGCTTCGGGTTGTTGTCATGTTGGAAGACCCAGCCATGACCCATCTTCAATGCTCTGACTGAGGGAAGGAGGTTGTTGCTCAAAATCTCACAATAAATGGCCCCATTCATCCTCTTCTTAATACAGTGCAGTTGTCCTGTCCCCTTCGCAGAAAAGCACCCCCAAAGCATGATGTTACCACCCCCATGCTTCACAGTAGGGATGGTGTTCTTGGGATGCAACTCATCCTTCTTTTTCCTCCAAACACGATGAGTGAAGTTTAGACCAAAAAGTTCTACTTTGGTCTCATCTGACCACATGACTTTCTCCCATGCCTCCTCTGGATCATCCAGATGGTCATTGGCAAACTTCAGACAGGCCTGGACATGTGATGACTTGAGCAGGGGAACCTTCCGTGCAATGCATGATTTGACACCATGATGGTGTAGTGTTCTACTGACAGTGACCTTTGAAACTGTGGTCCCAGCTCTCTTCATGTCATTGACCAGCTCCTCCCTTGTAGTTCTGGGCTGATTCCTCACCTTTCTTATCATCAGTGATACCCCACTAGGTGAGATCTTGCATGGAGCCCCAGTCCGAGGGAGACTGACAGTCGTCTTTTAGCCTCTTCCATTTTCTAACAATCGCTCCAACAGTTGATCTATTTTCACCAAGCTGCTTGGCAATTGCCCCGTAGCCCTTTCCAGCCTTGTGGAGGTCCACAATTTTGTCTCTGGTGTCTTTTGACAGCTCTTTAGTCTTGCCCATGGTAGTAGTTGGCATCTGACTGACTGTGGGGTGGACAGGTGTCTTTAAAGAGCTCAGACAGGTGCTACTAAGTTAGATTAATGAGTGAAGTAGAGGTGGACTTTTTAAAGGCACAGTAACATGTCTTTGAGAGCCAGAATTCTTGCTGTTTCTTAGGTGTTCAAATACTTATGTTCAGCAGTGCAAGACAAATAAATTCTTTAAAAAATCATACAATGTGATTTCCTGAATTTTTTTGTTTTTAAATTCTGTCGGAATGCACCTACAATGTGAATTTCAGACCCCTCCATGATTTCTAAGTGGGAGAACGTGCAAAATCGCAGGGTGTTCAAATACTTCTGTTCCTCACTGTATACTGGGCTGGTTATTTTTTATTTTGCCAGTGTCAAAATCCTCTTCTAGGCAGCAGTATATCCCTGTTCGCTTGAAGTCAAATTCCAAACATCCTCTTCAATAACTTTTAAGAATATACTTTTTAAGACATTTAAAGACATTCCTTTCTTTACCTTTCCTTTTCACTTTTTATGTCTCTCTATTTTTCTGCTTCTTTTTCTTTCTAAAATGCTTTTTTTCCCCCACACCAGCATAACATATGAAACTGTTTAGAAAGGGCCTATTGACAATACAGACTGTATGTACTGCTTCTTGTGGTCTTAGTTTTGTAATGTGTTGCATTTTCAATGTGATCAGATTTCCTTCATCTTTTTGAGCAAGCAGTAGCAGCCAGGAAAACCACAGCGAGACAAAAAAGGTGCTACGTGACAGTCCACATTATTTGATTTATACACCATAGATCTGTATACTATATAAATTCTATCATACTGCCGCTGTAATTTAATGAAAAATATATTGAATGCTGTTATTAATATGATATCTGCATTTTATTTTTTACTTTTTTCCACATATCAGTAATATTTACTGGCAAGGTCACACAAACACAATCTAGAGACACAATAGAACATATAAAAAAATGTAAAAATTGATCATTTTGTTTTCAAATTAGTTTATATTACGCTGGGGTAAACTTTTTTTTTTCCCCCATTTTATTAAATGGTTTTATGCCTCTAGTATTATTATACAGGATTTATATAGCGCCAACAGTTTGCTCAGGGCTTTACAATATAACGGGAGACAATACAACACCAATACAGTTCAATACAAGAGGGTTAGGAGGGCCTGATCCTGGGAGCTTACAATCTAGTAAGTGATCTATTCCTTATATGCTTTGGGGTAGGACTTATGCAGAAAATATTTTTAGCTTTTTTTTTTTAACAGCACTGTCAGAATTTTTCAGGTTCTGCTGCGTGCCATGTCTATTTATCCACAAGAAGGTCATGAAGGCACACATAGAAATGACCAAATGTAAATGTTTTCCATATCGTTAAAGAAACACTGGCATTTCCATTGGAAAGCCTGAGTCCTGCAATGATGGCGATTTGTGCTGCTTTCAGTTCACAACAGTGCAGACCAAGAAATACTACAACTACTAATTACACACTTCTTGTCACGTTGTGGTTATACTAATTTCTCCACTGTATCTATAGAAAAAGCCATGGTTGTCCCACGGGTAGGATATTAAACACATCTGCCTTTTTTAATCTTCATTACATGATGGATTGATGGGACTCGTAATTTACATAGGAAAAATAAAGATGTTTTTGCTTTCGTATTAGCTCAGTGTCAGAAGTGTCTAAAATGCAAGTTTGACAGTTTTTTTCTGTACTTGCTGAAATGTTCTTAACCCAAAAAAATTAAAACTAATTCAGCCACTATATCTAAGGAATGATAAGCTGTAAGGTATAACATTTTCAGAGTTGTTCAGAAGATACTTTAAGCAAGGCCCTAAAGGCACCCGAATTTGGCCTCCCTCCAGCTTGCAGAGCAGTAGAACGTTGCAGTTTCATGAAGCCCCACCAACATTGTAGATTTGTTTTCTGGTTGAAAGGGCAATTTAAAGTTTGTATCATGAACTGCAAAGGTAAGAATACCTCCTCGACTATGCATAACATTGTATTACCATTGTATGTTACAGTCTGCCTTTCTGTGCATGGTTTTACAATTGTGTTTAAAGTAGAACTATGGCCTCCCATTGAAAAAAATTGTTATACAGCACTTATTTATAAGTTCACCTGCGCATACTATTTTCTCTTAGTCCTCCTGCAAAGTCTCACATATACCTGTTGATCCTGCCAGTGAAGTCTACCTATTGCAGCTAACTACACAAAAAATGGCAACCGTCCCAACCTATAATCAGCCTTAGTAAGATGCACATGGAAGGGCAATGCAGATCGCAAACTAACAAAGGATTTCCCAGCCCCACTTACCAGCCAGCCTGCAAAACAACCAATTTGGCCCTGTCTAACAGTTTGCGGTAAAAACAGAGGGTTTTGTTTGCACACATTTTCAAATACATGTGTAAGCCACAGTCCCACATCAAGGGTCTTCTGTATATAAGGGCAAGTGTGCCTGAAGGAGCCCATCCCTCCTTAACGGCTTCCCGTCCACCCTATAGTAGAAGTACTGCTACAGGGCGGCACAGGTGCGCAAAATCACATATATGTATATATATATATACGTGATTTAGCATTTATGGGTGGGGAGGCAGGTGCGAGGTGCGTACGCACCCTACCCACACTGCCTTTCGCGACCGCGGCTGTCAATCGCTGGGTCCCGTCCGTTGATTACCCGCTGGCACCCGGTAATTGCCGAGCATCTGTTTGTAAACAAAACCGTTCTCTCCCCTGTCAGCTCCTGCACACTGCTTTGCATGGCTGTGCACAGCACAGCCATGCAAAGTAGTGTGCTTACAGTGAAGCACACAGACTGAGCCCCTATTAAAATGGCACACAACACTCAGTTAACCCTTTGATTGCCCCACATGTTAACCTCTTCCTGCCCAGTTCCATTAGTACAGTGTCAGAGCTTTTTATTAGTACTGATCACTGTATTGGTGTCACTGGGGATGTCAGTGACACCAAGTCAGTTCCCCCCAGTGTCAGAATGCCACCGCAGTCCCGCTATAAGTATCTGATCACCACCATTACTAGTAAAAAAAAAAAATTCCAGTATATATACACCGCCATTTGTAAATGCTATGACTTTCATGTAAACCAATTAATTTACACGTATTGGGATTTTTTTTTAGTAAAGACATGTAGCAGAATACATTTTAGCCTAAATTTTTGACGAAATTTGATTTTTAAATTTTTTTTACTGGACATGTTTAATAGCAAAAAGTCAAAAATATTGTTTTTTTCTCAAAATTGTTGGTCTTTTTTTTTTTTATAGCGCAAAATATAAAAACCGCACAGGACATAAATTTCAATTGGGTGCAGCATTGCATGACCGCACAATTGTCAGTTAAAGTAAAGCAGCACTGTAATGCAAAAAATGGCCTGGTCATGAAGGGGGGTAAATCCTCTAGAGGGCAAGTGGTTACAGGTACAGGGATGCGTATCGTGCCCAGCTATACCAAAATAACAGCAAAGGCATCCAGTGCGTCCCTGCATGCAAATTAGCGAACTACAAAAAAAATGGCAACCATCCCAACCTATAACCAGTCTTAGCAGTAAGATGCACATGGAGGGGCAAAGCACAGCACAAACAAACAAACAAAGGATTTCCCAGCAACACTTACCAGCCAGCCTGCAAAACAACCAATTTGGCCCTGTCTAACAGTTTGTATTAAAAACAGAGGGTTTTGTTTGCACACATTTGCAAATATATGCATAAGACACAGTCCCACGTCAAGGGCTCTGTATATTGTGAACCTAACTAAAATTTGCAAAGCATCCATAGTAGCAGCACATGTATAAATGGATAGGTTAAGGGCAGGTTTTGTTTGCACACATTTGCAAATACATGCATAAGCCACAGTCCCACACTAAGTGTCTCTGTATATTGTGGACCTAACTAAAATTTGCAAAGCATCCATAGTAGGAGCCAGGGGCGGACTGACAACTCATGGGGCCCCAGGCAATAGGGGATCATGGGGCCCCTGTGTCCTTGCCCAAACTCAAAAAAGCCTATGAAAAAGGTACCGGGGGCATCTCATGGGGCCCCCTACTGATCCCGGGCCCTCGGGCAGTGCCCGAGTTTCCAAATGGTCAGTCCGCCCCTGGTAGGAGCACATGTATAAATGGATAGGTTAAGGGCAGGTGTGCCTGGAGGAGCCCATGCCTGGTATAGCTGGGCGTCATGTTAGTCCCTGTACCTTTTAAGGAGGGATGGGCTCCTCCAGGCATACATATTGCAGCTCCCTGGGATTGTGCGGCAACAATGCTGCCCTGCTCCTGAATTCAGTGCAGAGTTGCCACTCTCATGTAGGTTGTGTCTGCTTGCACCACACTGGGATAAAAAATGGGGCATGACTATCAGCATTGCCACTGCTGATTCACAAGTCCGCAGCTTGTCAATCAGCCCCTGGCTGCAGCTAGTCATGCCCACTAGATTGACAGCACTGACTTTGTTGACTTGGTTGTTGAAACCCTCCCACTATCAGCTGTGGTGCCTGGGAAGGTCGTGGATGATTCCATGCCGGGCTCTGCATGTATAAGTGATTGGGTCAGACAGCTGACAGTTGGGAGAAAAATGCAAGCAAACGTGGCTGTTATAGCAGCTGCCATAATAGTGATGTTAGCAGCAGCAAAAGAGTTAAAGACAATACAGTGGATTCAGTACTGACTAATATGCAGATTAGAAGTTAACATTTAAATCTGACTTCATTTGCTGCATACTTGTTCCATGTCAGTGACTCAGAATGTATTGAAGCTGAAGGAAGACAGGAATGAGACCAGCATCTCCAAATTCAATGCTAAATTTAAAACAAATAAAGCACCAGTGCTAACTAATGTCTTTCAAATGCGAGTTTCATGTTTCATTACATCTCAGCACTGCTGATCTCTTGCAGCCTCTTTGCAGCCACTTTCTGTCTAAATGGTTGCACACCAGCAATGGTTGTATGGTGCATTGCAGAGTGGGTTTCCTGATGATAACATCACAGTGTTAAAAAAAAAAAGCCACATGTATTCTCCATCAAAAGCCTATGTAACCTTAACAACGCAAAGGCATAATTGAAAGACGGGGACAAAGCGTTGTCACCACACACCAGGAAGTGCCTGAACAAGGAACTTTATTATAGGATCAGCAGGTATATTAATGAAAGCTGAAGAGTTCAAATATATGAACTGGCTTTTGAAAGCATACTAACATGTTAACACTTCTATGAGATTCTAGTTATTGGGATTACATATGCTTCAACTCATCATGAATGCAAACTATAGGTCAACGCACCCTTAATGAAGTGCTATGTATTGTAATCGCCAAGTTCTGTTGATAGCAGTGGATCTTCTCGTGTCTATGAGTTTTATTCCCTGTAGAAAAAGGTTGCAAAATGCATGATGACATACAGTATCTGTGAGCCACCCTAAACATGCATTACCCTTACCTTAGTGCAGGTTCATTAATGTTCTACTTTCTGTTTACATTGTATTGCCTTTTACTTTACTTTGATCTTCTGAACTTTACATTGTTTCACAATGATCTGTCTGACCATTTGAGTCTGGAAGCTCAGCAACCCACATTACAGAATAACCTCACTGTGGAGTGCTGAATTTTTTTTTCAAGCAATGAGAATAGTGAAATAAACTTGCTATGCATGACGTTCTACACGCTTCTACAATCTTCTGAAACATATCTTCCTACCACAGCTCTGCAGAAGGTTTCATCCACAAGCTGATAGCTTTCTTCTCTTCCTTGTGAAAATGGAGACCTGCGATAATGAATCGTCCTCTCAGCAACTTATGGAGACCTCCACTGAAATGCTTACTTACTGCAAGAGCAAGGAAGATGAACTGCTAAAGATGGAGATGAGCCCATTGCAAGATGCCAGTGGCCAAAAAGAAAGTACGGTGTTGGCCATACCATCTGACCAACGTCCTGTGCAAGATCACTTAATCTGGTCTATATTTAACACCATCTACATGAACTTCTGCTGTCTGGGATTCCTTGCACTCATTTTCTCAGTCAAGGTGAGAGTTTGACATCTGCATCTTAAAGTGTATCTTTATTTTTGAATGGTGGTATAAAAACCCAACTCCAGGGAAAAAAAAAATTCTGCACCGGTTAGGGACAGGGGAGAAACTCTAGAACAGTGGTTCTCAACCTTCCTAATGCCGCGACCCTTTAATACAGTTCCTCATGTTGTGGTGACCCCCAACCATAAAATTATTTTCGTTGCTACTTCATAACTGTAATTTTGCAGTGGGAGTAGTGCCACGTCATTGGTGTCAGTGGGAGGAATAGTATCCCATCACTGATGTCAATGGGAGGAATAGTGTCCCATCATTGGTATCAGTGGTAGGAATAGTGCCCATCATTGGTGTCAGTGGTAGGAATAGTGCCCCATCATAGGTGTCAGTGGGGGGAATAGTGCCCCGTCATAGGTGTCAGTGGGGGGAATAGTGCCCCGTCATTGATGTCAGTGGGAGGATTAGTGCCCCGTCATTGGTGTCAGTGGGAGGAGTAGTGCCCCGTCATTGGTGTCAGTGGGAGGAGTAGTGCCCCGTCATTGGTGTCAGTGGGAGGAGTAGTGCCACGTCATTGGTGTCAGTGGGAGGAATAGTGCCCCGTCATTGGTGTCAGTGGGGGGAATAGTGCCCCGTCATAGGTGTAAGTGGGGGGAATAGTGCCCCGTCATAGGTGTCAGTGGGGGGAATAGTGCCCCATCATAGGTGTCAGTGGGGGGGGGAATAGTGCCCCATCATTGGTGTCAGTGGGAGGAATAGTGCCCCGTCATTGGTGTCAGTGGGAGGAGTAGTGCCCCGTCATTGGTGTCAGTGGGAGGAGTAGTGCCTTGTCATTGGTGTCAGTGGGAGTAGTGCCACGTCATTGGTGTCAGTGGGAGGAATAGTGCCCCATCATTGGTGTCAGTGGGAGGAATAGTGCCCCATCATTGGTGTCAGTGGGAGGAATAGTGCCCCATCATTGGTGTCAGTGGGAGGAATAGTGCCCCATCATTGGTGTCAGTGGGAGGAAAAGTGCCCCAACATTGGTATCAGTGGGAGGAATAGCGCCCCCATCACTGGTGTCAGTGGGAGGAATAGCGGCCCCATCGTTGGTGTCAGTGGGAGGAATAGCGGCCCCATCGTTGGTGTCGTGGGGGGAATAGTGCCCCAACGTTGGTGTCAGGGGGAGGAATAGTGCCCCATCGTTGGTATCAGTGGGAGGAATAGCGCCCCCATCACTGGTGTCAGGGGGAGGAATAGTGCCCCATCGTTGGTATCAGGGGGAGGAATAGTGCCCCATCATTGGTATCAGTGGGAGAGGAATAGTGCCTCATCGTTGGTGTCAGTGGGGGAGGAATAGTGCCTCATCGTTGGTGTCAGTGGGGGAGGAATAGTGCCCCATCATTGGTGTCAGTGGGGGGAGGAATAGTGCCCCATCGTTGGTGTCATTTCGGGGAGGAATAGTGCCCCATCGTTGGTGTCAGTGGGGGCAGGAATAGTGCCCCATCGTTGGTGTCATTTGGGGGAGGAATAGTGCCCCATCGTTTGTGTCAGTGGGGGGAGGAATCGTGGCCCATCGTTGGTGTCAGTGGGGGGAGGAATCGTGCCTCATCGTTGGTGTCAGTGGGGGGAGGAATAGTGTCCCATCGTTGGTGTCAGAGGGAGGAATAGTGCCCCATCATTGGTGTCAGTGGGAGGAATAGTGCCCCATCATTGGTGTCAGTGGGAGGAATAGTGCCCCATCATTGGTGTCAGTGGGAGGAAAAGTGCCCCAACATTGGTATCAGTGGGAGGAATAGCGCCCCCATCACTGGTGTCAGTGGGAGGAATAGCGGCCCCATCGTTGGTGTCAGTGGGAGGAATAGCGGCCCCATCGTTGGTGTCGTGGGGGGAATAGTGCCCCAACGTTGGTGTCAGGGGGAGGAATAGTGCCCCATCGTTGGTATCAGTGGGAGGAATAGCGCCCCCATCACTGGTGTCAGGGGGAGGAATAGTGCCCCATCGTTGGTATCAGGGGGAGGAATAGTGCCCCATCATTGGTATCAGTGGGAGAGGAATAGTGCCCCATCGTTGGTGTCAGTGGGGGAGGAATAGTGCCCCATCATTGGTGTCAGTGGGGGGAGGAATAGTGCCCCATCGTTGGTGTCAGTGGGGGGAGGAATAGTGCCCCATCGTTGGTGTCAGTGGGGGGAGGAATAGTGCCCCATCGTTGGTGTCAGTGGGTGGAGGAATAGTGCCCCATCGTTGGTGTCAGTGGGTGGAGGAATAGTGCCCCATCGTTGGTGTCATTTGGGGGAGAAATAGTGCCCCATCGTTGGTGTCATTTGGGGGAGAAATAGTGCCCCATCGTTGGTGTCAGTGGGGGCAGGAATAGTGCCCCATCGTTGGTGTCATTTGGGGGAGGAATAGTGCCCCATCGTTTGTGTCAGTGGGGGGAGGAATCGTGGCCCATCGTTGGTGTCAGTGGGGGGAGGAATCGTGCCTCATCGTTGGTGTCAGTGGGGGGAGGAATAGTGTCCCATCGTTGGTGTCAGTGGGAGGAATAGTGCCCCATCATTGGTATTAGTGACACCAATGATTGGGCACTATTCCTCCCACTGACACCAATGATACTTACCTTGCTGACCCCTGCTCCAGCCTGGGCTCGCTCGCTCCCTCCCTCTCCCATGGTACAGACACTTACCGGTCAGCTTTCTTCCTTCTCCGGCCGCTCTCCTCCTCTTCACTCGCTCGATCTTCACGGTGCCGTTCGGCTCCTCCTCTCCAAGCTCCACCTCCTCGCCGGTGATTGGCCACCTGTGTGCCTCTCCTGAGCTACAGTTCCGGCGGCCAATCACCGGCGGGGATTGATCCCGAGGGTGTGTCCAGATGACAGGGGCGGCATGTCATCCCGCCCACACCTGGAGACGGATAGAGCAGCGGTGTCTCGGTTCCTAAGACCATCGGAAATATGTGTTTTCCGATGGTCTTAGGCGACCCCTGTGAAAGAGTCGTTCGACCTCCAAAGGGGTCGCGACCCCCAGGTTGAGAACCGCTGCTCTAGAAGGTCTTTATTGTTATTGACTAATTTGAAATGATTTACTCTCACTTCTGTTTAATACCTTGGACTGAAAGTGAGTGGAGTCCCCCAATGGGCTGACAACAATAAAAACTTGACAAAGGTTCTAACTCTTACCCATTCTGCTGGATTAAGTTTGTAATGCTGTCTGTGAGCATGATAGGAGATTTAAACTCACTTCCCATTATGACACCTATTCCATGCACAGGAAGTGAGGATAAATCTACCCAGTAAAGACAAAGATATCTATGAAAGCCTGGGAGAATTTCTAACATTTTCCCACTGTATCCAAAGTTTATCTTTAATATACAAGTCTGACCATCATCTAAAGTCTAAAGTAGACACCCAATGATGACTACAATTACATATACAGTATATGCCTGATAATATGCCTGATAAGCCCGTGTGTCCCTCTCTGATTTAGTCTTACATTGTTACTGCGGTCCAACTTCCTTGACTTCATGGCTAAGCTCCATTGACTGCCATGCCACTGTGCTGTAGAAGTTCTAATGCTAGCCACTATAGCAGTTTCATTGGACAATGGAATAAGAATTGGCCGGACTTAGCCATGAAGCCAAGGAAGTAAGGCACCTGTAACAAAACTAGGAAAGAGGTTAAATTGGGACTCTAAAGCAGAACTAATTTTCTTTGTGCGTAGATTAACTTTTGCCATAACATACATGAACATTGTGGCATACTTACTGGTCAATGTGCCTACTTCCAGTAGTGGAAGGTCATGGCTGCAATTGCTGCTCTGTCTGCCATCACCACTGCGTTGTCCCTGGCAGGCAGCTCTATATTTTATTTTGTGTCCTCGCAATTTTGTCAAGTGGAATTTAGGTTCTGCCTATACAGTTTTTGTAAGTTACATAAACAAAATGTACAGTGAAGGAAATAATTATTTGATCCCCTGCTGATTTTGAATGTTTGCCCACTCACAAAGGAATGATCAGTCTAAAAATCAAATGGTAGGTGTATTGTAACACAGAGACAGAATAGCAAAAAAAAATTAATAAGAAATGCATGTCTAACAAATTATGCACTGATTTGCATGTTCATGAGGGAAATAAGTATTTCATCCCCTATCATTCAGCAGGATTTCTGGCTACCAGGTGTCTTTCATACAGGTAACAAGCTGAGATTAGAAGCAGTCTCTTAAAGGGAGTGCTGCTAATCTCATTTTGTTACCTGTATAAAAGACACCTGTCCAAAGGAGCAATCAATCAGATTCCAAACTCTCCACCATGGAAAAGACCAAAGAGCTCTCCAAGGATGTCAGGGACAAGATTGTAGACCTACACAAGGCTGGACTGGGCTACCAAACTATCACCAAGCAGCTTGGTGAGAAGGTGACAAAAGTGGTGCAATCATTCGCAAATGGAAGAAACACAAAATAACTGTCAGTCTCCCTAGGTCTGGTGCACCATGCAAGATCTCACCTCGTGGAGTGTCAATGATCATGAGAACAGTGAGCAATCATCCCAGAACTACATGTGAGGATCTTGTCAATGATCTCCAGGCAGCTGGGACCACAGTCACCAAGAAAACAATTGGTAACACACTACGCCGACAAGGATTGAAATCCTGCAGTGCCTGCAAGGTCTCTCTGCTCAAAAAAGCACATGTCCAGGCCCATTTGAAGTTTGCCACTGAACATCTGAATGATGCAGAGGAGGACTGGTTGAAAGTGCTGTGGTCAGATGAGACCAAAATTGAGCTCTTTGGCATCAACTCAACTCGCCATGTTTGGAGGAGGAGGAATGCTGCCTATGAGCCCAAGAACACTATCCCAACTGTCAAACATGGTGGTGGAAGCATTCTGCTTTGGGGGTGTTTTTCTGCTAAGGGGACAGGACAACTGCACCGCATTAAAGGGATGATGGATAGGGCAATGTACAGTCAAATCTTGGGTGAGAACCTTCTTCCCTCAGCCAGGGCATTGAAAATGGGTCATGGATGGGTGTTCCAGCATGACAATGACCCAAAACACACGGCAAAGGCAACAAAGGAGTAGCTCAAGAAGAAGCACATTAAGGTCGTGGAGTGGCCTAGCCAGTCCCCAGACCTTAATCCAATTGAAAATCTATGGAGGGAGCTCCAGCCACCAAACCTTAATGACTTGGAGAGAATCTGCCAAGAGTGGGCCAAAATCCCTCTTGAGATGAGTGCAAACCTGGTGGCCAACTACAGGAAACGTCTGACCTCTGTGATTGCCAAAAAGGGATTTGCCACCAAGTACTAAGTCATGTTTTGTGAAGTGGATCAAATACTTATTTCCCTCATGAACATGAACATGCACATCAGTGCATAATTTGTTAGCAGGGGCGAACTGACCATTTAAGCACTTGGGCACTGCCCGAGGGCCCTGGATCAGTAGGGGGCCCCATGAGATACCCCTGGTACCTTTCATTGGCTTTTTCATAGTCTTTTTTGGGTGTGGGCCAGGACACAGGGGCCCCATGATCCCCTATTGCCCAGGGGCCCCATGAGTTGTCAGTCCGCCTCTGTTTGTTAGACATGCATTTCTTTTGAATTTTTTTGTTGCTATTCTGTCTCTCAGTGTTACAATACACCTACCATTCTATTTTTAGACTGATCATTTCTTTGTGAGTGGGCAAACATTCAAAATCATCAGGGATTCAAATGCTTATTTCCTTCACTGTATGTGTCTTCTAAAAAATGGATCAAAATTGATCAAAATTAAGCTGTACTCAAAAGTACACAACAGGAAAGAAGCCACACACCAATGATGTTGGATCACATCGAGCACACTGCACCCCCCCCCCCCAGGACCGCCCCTCTTTAATGTTTCACCCAATACGGGCTTGATCAATCCCCATGGGGGACTTTGTCCCCCATTTCTGCACATCTGTCCCATAGTTCCCTATTTACCAAAGCAATGTTAGTGGACTCAAATAATTTATATACAGTTAATGGGCTGACATAGCTAGATATTGTATAAAGGAAAGTCTGTGTGTTGGGTAGGTGCAGTATGTCCCAGCAACCGGCCTCTTCCTTCTAAAGCTGCGGCTCCAGCAAGAGTTCCCCCCCTCTGTCTCTCCACATCGTGGTGACGTCATCCAGGACGCTGGGACGTCGGGTAAACGTGGTCCCTGCACTGACAGGCATTCTACTCCACTGCTTCCCTCTGAGCGGACGGGCCGTCCATCTTGGAACCTGGCTTCCTAAAGCCACAGGCTGGTTATTTATTATTGTTTTACCATATGACTTATTAAAGACACACCTCCATACAAGGTGTATTATTTCTATCACAAAACTACACAGCGCCTGGCTCCTGTTCATATCATGCAGTATGTATAGTGTGTTGGCAGTAAACATACAGAGGCCTGGAGTGCAGTAACTGATGTATTGAAGAACTTGTAAACAGTACAACAACCCAGTGGGGAAGCTCAGCTGACCTGGAACTTACAGTCAATGCAGCGGAGAGTCAGCGGTAATAGGCCCAAATTGAAGACAGCACTTTATTCCCTACAATATACAGCGCTCCTATAGTCAATAAAAAATTATTTTTATCTTATGTCTCTAAAAAAAAAACAATAAATATAAAGTGCTCTATAGTCCATAAGGTGCAATATAAAGTTCTTCAACAAATGCAGTTCATTATTTGTTTTCTTCCATATGTGCAAATAAAAGTGTTTCATGCAAAGAAACCGATGTAAACTTCAGTCTTATTGCTTCAATATTGCCTTCAGTGTTTTGCACTCCAGCACTGTGCACCACCATCATTTCGTAAAAATCACCAGACAGCCCTGAACTTCTCACTTAAGAGTTGGTCTAGATGCTCTTTGTTATGGATTCCCTAATCTGATATAACTACCCCAGGGATGCCTTTCCTCTTTCAAAGTGTCCCCAGGAAAATCATTGTATTGGAAAGAGGAAAGGTATTCCTGGAGGAGTTCTATCAGATTGGAGAATCCATGACAAAGCACATCTTGACCAACTCCTAAGTGAGAAGATCATGGCTGTCTGGTGATTTTTCCGGAATGGTGGTGGTGCACAACAGTGGAGTGGATAACACTGAAGGCAATATTGAAACAATGAGATTGAAGTTTACACCGAATTCTTTGCGTAAAGCACATATGGAAGAAAACAAATAATAAACTGCACATTTGTTGAAGAAGCACTGTACATTGCATCTTATGGACTATAGAACATTTTATAGTTATTGTGTTTTCACAGAGGCATAAGATAAAAAGTTTTTTGTATTAACTATAGGAACACTGTATATTGTAGGGAATATTATTGAAGCACATGGTTGTGTGAAATACAGCAGCTGGAGTATAGGGGTTGTGTTCATGGTAGGTGTTAATAGTTAAAATTGAAGACAACACTTGCCAAGGGGGGTGGAACATGGCCTGGCTAGTCCAAACCAAAATAGAGCTTGCCAAAATGTAGGCGTAGGCCCTGAGGTATCCCTACTCCTCTAGAACCTGTCCCTACCGCTAGTGCAAACCTGGAAGAAAACTGGGTAATGATGGAATCCCTGTCAGTGGTGACAGGGCACCTCTGGAGGGATCCATTCTAAAGGTAAGTCTGACATACTGTGCTAGTATGCAGTGCACAGTAGCACATTATGACGTAAACCTGGGGGGGTTGGGAATTTTTTTTTAGCTTTACTACCGCTTTAAATGCTTTTGAATTCCATATACACCAAATTTCCTTTTGTAAAATTAATTTATCCTCACCACCCCATCGTTTGTTAGGGAACATTCTGTCAATAGCCCAGTTTTCAAACCTTCTGTATTTAGGCAGGTGCAATTTTCCCTGCCCTCTGTAAGTGGTGCTGTGTTGCTGACCGATTTACACAGGGAATGGAGGATAAGAGGAACATTGTTCCTCTGCAGCTTTTGTTGGGGTCATCAGAGGAACAATAGTCTGATTGGACGCTGCAACACTGAATGCCCATCCATCTTTAGTGGGGGCAAAACTAATAAATAGCAGAGCCCTGCTGCAGTTGGCACACAGTTATGAAGTGGGTAGAGTGGGGACAGGATTCCTCCTGGATAGGGACAGCTTAGTTAGCTTAGGGAGAGTTTCCTGACAGGGAGGGACAGACTAGGGGCACCACTCCTGGCTTCACTGTGTCTTGGACTCTAGTGCTGTGATAAAGTTCTGCAAGTAGCTCCTCCAAGTGCGTTACACTGCTATATAATAGCCACCCCTCAGCTCAGATGTTGCTCCATTAACGTAAGCCATATCAAAGTGACAATCTGACTACTCCAATGTGCGCTAACATTGTTGAGAGCTTCTGATCCTGTGTTGACTGTGTTCCTAAAACACTGATACCATAATGTTTGGAACTGTTAAGTCCAGTACCTTGCCGTTGTTCTCCATGTGGTTTTTGTACCTTTATCTAATTATTGTGCCACTTTACTTGGTTTCTGTATGCCATTCTTCCATGTTGTCTACTGGGCCTTCCCACAACTCCAACTCCAGTGCTGGGAGAAGGTCAATCAGCGCTCAGGGGAAAGATGCCAAACTGTGAACCCCCCCTTCCTGTTCATGATATGCAAG
Organism: Staurois parvus; assembly: GCF_062004578.1. Classification (NCBI taxonomy): domain Eukaryota; kingdom Metazoa; phylum Chordata; class Amphibia; order Anura; family Ranidae; genus Staurois; species Staurois parvus. The sequence goes on along the minus strand of NW_028318614.1, from coordinate 6,881,073 downwards.
CTTAGGGGATCCTATGCCCAGCAGTCACTTGTGTGTCAAAATCACTGCTGTTCTCATTACTCCTGTCACCCTTGTAACAGAAAAAAGCCCCCCCCCCCCATCTGTACAGAAAACCATTGTGCCCAGGGCAGCCGCCCCTCCCACTTACCCCTTGTCCCGGCCCTAATAGTGCATATGTATTGTATTTAAGTATGAATGTGAACATTGTAAGCGTAAATTTAGTTTGGAACATTTTGTTCTTTTTTGAGCACAAAAATATGGTTGAATTGCTGAATTGTTACACAGAAACAGAAGTTTCACTCCAACCGAGGGGCAGCATTATTTTGAAATATAGTCCATTGGGATTATTTGGTTTTGAAATAGTTTTTAAATGTGTTAAATATTAATAAATATATGTAAAACAAAGTGCAATCCTCTAAAATGTAATTTCCATCTTGGTAAGATATTGTTTGAATTGACATTGGTACTTTAGTAGTCACTATGAATAGGGAACGGGTATACTTTGTATTACATTTGCAAGTGACTCTGTATCCAAGTATACTTGGGAGACCCCAGTGTGGACTGAATAGCATCTGGACTATTTTACTCATAATGAAAATGGTGAAACACGTTTGTACAATGTATTCACAAATTACTAGTGCAGAGCAACTCTCTAAATTAATAATTGTTAGAAAACATAAATACTCCTGTGAAAAACATATACAAATGATAAATAAAACAAATTGAATGAGCGCAACTAAATTAATAGAGTAAAAAAGTAAGGATAATAATAAATTAACAAGCTGCTAGCATAAAAGGTATTCCTCAGCACCTCAGTAACAGATCTAAAACATAGAATATGCAGCGCTAGATGTTATGTGAAACTATGATAAGTTTAGTAATAAATGAGAATAATACAGTCCCAAATGAAGAGTCCTCAAAGACAGAAGTAATATATATCAAAAATGCTCCATGCAGTGATCAAAAAAGTCCACAAGGTGGGCAAACTGGTCAAGTGAAGAAATAACAAATTCCTTGTAGTAATGGTTTTATAATGCGCTTACCAGAACTACATACAAAATGCGCGTTGTATGTATACACTCTGTAAAGGACATCAGGGTCTGGTCACTGGTATGCTGTCATCAAAGCGCCCTAGCAGACTCCCAGAGATGATAACAAGACACGCTCCCGGTCCACCTCAGGACTCACCAATGGGTCACCAATGGGTCCACCGTCGCTCAGACTTCGGATGTCGATCCACCTTAAGGAGGCTCGTGCAATAACAAGCCAGGGAGGCAAGATAGTGCTCTCCTCAACCGCCTCCTTTCACAATCCCAGCTTGTTATTGCACGAACCTCCTTAAGGTGGATCGACATCCGGAGTCTGAGCGACGGTGGACCCATTGGTGACCCATTGGTGAGTCCTGAGGTGGACCGGGAGCGTGTCTTGTTATCATCTCTGGGAGTCTGCTAGGGCGCTTTGATGACAGCATACCAGTGACCAGACCCTGATGTCCTTTACAGAGTGTATACATACAACGCACATTTTGTATGTAGTTCTGGTAAGCGCATTATAAAACCGTTACTACAAGGAATTTGTTATTTCTTCACTTGACCAGTTTGCCCACCTTGTGGACTTTTTTGATCACTGCATGGAGCATTTTTGATATATATTACTTCTGTCTTTGAGGACTCTTCATTTGGGACTGTATTATTCTCATTTATTACTAAACTTATCATAGTTTCACATAACATCTAGCGCTGCATATTCTATGTTTTAGATATACAAATGATAAACTAAAGTATATCACTTCCATGAAAATCTTCTTTAGTAATATTCAGTGATCCTCCACCAAACCAGATGAAAAACCTGCTCACCTCAAGAAAAGAAAATACGCGCTCATCTGGGTGTACTCAACTCCTCAGTCACACTGACATATCTTCTTATCTCCTCTCGCCTTCCACTCACTCTGACATCAGGCCACAATTGATCTCATGAAACAGACCGAAACATAGTGCTCTCTGTATAACACTTTATTGTATCCCCCACTGAAATAACACAGATATAAAAGCAATAAAAGCATAAAATGTGTATCCACATCCAGCTCACCACCCCGCTAGCAAGATAGTGGTGGCATGGAAAGGCGTGAGGAAGCCCTGAGAGGGGGCGCAACGTGTCTAGGAAGGAGGAGCTGGTACTGTGTTACCACGCAGCCACTATCTTGCTAGTGGAGTGGTGAGCTGGATGTGGATACACATTTTATGCTTTTTTTATGTTTTCTAACTATTATTAATTTAGAGAGTTGCGCTGCACTAGTAATTTGTGAATATATTTAGATTGTGAGGTGGGATCCACTGTTTTTGTGTTCAGCAAGCAACAAAGGGGTATATAATAGTATTTAGGATTTAGGTGGGGAGAGTGATTGCACTGATTGATCTATCCGTTTGTAGAATCAACCAGGAGAACATGTGACAGGGTGACAACACAAGAGCTCAGTTGGGAAACAGTTGTCACCTTATATAGATAAATCGTGAACAAAGAACTTCATGGCAGGATCACCAGGTAATCTTTTAATGAAAACAGAATAAAAGCAACATTTGGGATCACATTTACAAACTAAGGACTTGTGTCAACAGGCTTTTCCTTACATTAGTGGAGTTTTTAATTTCCATGCAAGTTTGTGGGAATGCAAAACTCCCTTGAAGTAGGTCAAATGCAGATCAGTTGGAGGTCAAATGCAACTGAATTTTGAAGAATCTCGAAAGAGTGCCAAATGGATGCCATTGATAGAATCCCAAAACACGTCGACACAGGCCTTAAAGCTTTTGAGACTTTATTGACTTGATTTAGATCTAATGTAAAACAGTACTTAATGATTCCAAACTGTGCAATCAATCAATACACCTTAAAAGAGAGGTTTGGGAATTCAATATACCAAACAATCATACTCGCCTAGCTGGATGCTGCATCCCCGAGGAATCAAAGACTGCTGATCACTCAGTTCTCAGTCTTCATTAGCAGAGAGCCGGTGACTGTTAGTCAATGGCTCTCTGCTCTGCCCCTCCAGTGCTCACTGGAGTGCCAGGCTGTGGAGGGAGCAGGAGCAACTGGCTCAGAGTCTCAGCGATGCAGTGAGAGGCTGAGCCAGCTGCTGCTCAGACTTCTAGGTCTATCCTGACATTAAAGTTGGGATCCATCCAGAGTCTAGTGCAGCTGAGTGACATCAGCCATCAGTGGACTTTAGCCCACTGTCAGCTGAATATGGGTCACAGGAATGCAGAACAAAGTGTACTACTGTGACCTACAGGTGAAGTATGGCCAAAAGAGCCTTGGTCCTAGTTCTCCTTTCAACTATTGTGTGCCAAACTATAAACATGCAGTGTTCTCAAACTAGATAAATAGTTATCTACTGGAATATAAGGTACTGGTGATTGCCCTTTAATTATTTTTGTTCTTTTTTCCTTTCAGTCTCGGGACCAGAAGTTGAATGGAAAGCAAAGTGAAGCCAGGCAATACAGCACCACTGCCCGCTATTTAAATATCTTCTCCACTGTACTGACTATACTCTGGTTTTTGATCACAGTGTCTGTCATCATTTATAACTTTGTGCGACTGAAGACTGCAATAAGGAGCTGGCTTGGGTTATAAAGGGTTGATTGAACCATTCATTTGATTGTAGAAGAGTGTAAGGACCGAACAGAAAGTGTAGGAAACAATCAGAATTCATTTTATTGACATCAGGTCAGTACAAGATGGAATATGACTGCTATGGGCAGTGTACTTATCAATTTGCCTCTTCTACTGTTTTACTGAATGGGCTTGAATATACATTTTATATGTTTTGGGGCTCAGATAAATTTGATATAAATAAATTGAAGCGATGCTTCTGCAATATAACCTGTGCCTTTGGCTTAATCTTCAGATATGCTCTTGCTACCTGCAGCCTTTTTATCTCTACATCATGGTGATCTGTGAATGAAGATCTCTTCAAGCCTCTTTCAATAAAAGTGTGTTAAACCCAACAAAAATTGTATATACTGCAGCAGACCAATCTTTTGATTGACTTAACTTGGACCTTCATTGTCAGACTTTTTTCCTTTATTTTCCTTCCATTAAAACACTTTCTGTCCTAGGATGACAACACTCACTCACTGCACTGTATCTGTGGAGGAGCAGCATTACCATCTTAGAACAGGACTGCAGAATACCATTCCCTCTTCTCATTTCCATTAAATAAGGGAGAGGTGTTCTGTATTACATAGGGGTTGGACAAACAATGGAAACACTACATTATTTGCAGGTGTGAAAGTGACAAAACGTTTTGCGTTGAAAGCGGAAGTGATGGAACATTCTTTTGCTTCCGCTGTGTGATGAGACACCTAGCTAACAGGTGGCAAGCCTCACTTACGTCATTCACTGCATGCACTGCTAGTAATATGATGTTATGTCAGAGCTTACTGAGCTTCAAATTGTTGGTGCCCACTTGGCTGGTGCCTCTGTGACTGAAGTTGCCAATTTATTTGCCGTGTTGCAAGGTACAGTATCAAAGGTTATGACGCATATTCAATTGACATGGTCCACATGGTCAATGGACTGAAAGAGACAATAGGACATTGTGCAAGATTGGGACCAGGAACAAAAAAAATAACTGCTACAAAAGTGAATGCAGAGCTCAATCTCAGCCTTTATGGGACAGATGATTCAATGAATGGATGCCTTAACAAGTGTAATAATGCAGGTTTAGGAGTGTACCCTGCCTTATTAATTGTGCTAATGTAGGTGTAATCATTTTATAGTAGAGGTTCCATGTGGGGTTACCACCTCATCCCTTTAAAACGAAATTACCATATTATATCCACAGGTTCTGTGGCTGATTAAGGTGGTAATTAAACTCACCGAGTGCCTTAAAAGCATTAAATTAGCCTTAGAACCTGTGTAATAATATGTGTTCAGTTTAAAGGGATGAGGTAGCGACCCTAGTTCCAGGAGACCTGAAAATGATTGCACGGGTTCCTCGTAGGCTGGGACAAGGGGGGCGGGGTGGGAGGGGCACCTGCCCTGGGCGCTGTGTGGTCCTGTGAAGGAGGGAATGCAGGGAGGTTGTCAGTGCCGCATTCTCCTAAATGACAGGAGTGATCATACTGCCGTTTCAGGCAGCTGGAGAACAGAGCACAGATCAGGAGCTACAACAGCTGCTGGAGGGGGGTTTCTAAATTTGACTCCCTCCAACGGCAGTCTGACGAGACAGGAGAAAGCTTGCAGAACAGACGCTTGCTGAGCAAAACACTTTACTCCATGAGAGGGAAAAAAAGGAGGCGAGGGTGGGCGGACCCCATTGATGACATCATCTCTGATCTCACAGGATGCCCATACTGCAGCTGGTACGACTGTGGAGGGGGGAGATTTAAGAGAGGGAGCTGCTCTGCCTTCTCTTGGAGGACAGGGGAGACATGAGGGCTCCCTCACAAAGCAGGGCCACACATTGGAGAAGCAATACCTACAGTAGGTAAGGAAGGTGCTTGAGGTTTTTGTCTTTACAATTGGACACTAATTCATTCAATATTGAAAAGATAGGAATAACATTATTTAACCCCTCGCCCTCCAGAGGATTTACCCCCCTTCCTGACCAGGCCATTTTTTGCGTTACGGCGTTGCTTTATTTTAACTGACAATTGCGCAGTTGTGCAACGCTGCACCCAAATGAAATTTACGTCCTTTTTCCCCACAAATTGAGCTTCCTTTTGGTGGTATTTGATAGCCTGTGCATTTTTATTTCTTTTGCGCTTAAAAAAAAAGACCGAAAATTTTGAAAGAAAAACAATATTTTTGACTTTTTACTATTAAACATGTCCAGTAAAAAAAATATTAAAAAATCAAATTTCATCATAAATTTAGGCCAAAATGTATTCTGCGACATGTCTTTGTTAAAAATATCCCAATACGTGTATATTAATTGGTTTACGTGAAAGTTATAGCGTTTACAAATGGCGGTATAGGTACTCAGTGACTTATAATGGGATTGCGGCGGGCATTTTAACACTGGGGTGAACTGACTTGGTGTCATTGACATCCCCAGTGACACCAATACAGTGATCAGTGCTAAAAAAAAACACTGACACTGTACTAATGGCACTGGGCAGGAAGGAGTTAACAGGAGGGGCGATCAAAGGGTTAGCTGTGTGCTGTTTTACTTGTGTCTGTCTGTGTGCTTTACACTGTAATCACACTGCTTTGCGCACAGCCATCCAAAGCAGTGTGCACGAGCTGACAGGGAGGAGAACTGTATTGTTTACATACAGTTCTCCTTCACGTCGGAGATGCTCGGCAATCACCAGGCACTGGTGAGTAATCACTGGCCAGGACCTGGTGAATGACAGCTGCGGCCGTGAATGGCGGCGTGGGTAGGGAGCACCAACATCACAAATATATACGTGATTTTGTGCACCCATGCCACCCCGTAGCAGTATATCTGCTATAGGGTGGTCGGGGAGAAGTTAAAGTGGAACTTCACCCTAAAGGGGATGTTCTCCTTTATGTCCTCCCCTCAACATTTTTAGGCATTTTTTTTTTATTGAGTGGGCAGCTATCTAGCTTAGGTTCACACTACGAATCGCACAGGAATGTCCACAGCCTTACGTGTCATTTCTCTGAGATGACAAGCTTCTGAGTATGGATGCAATTTGATACTTAGCATTTTAGAAATGGATAATAATGGCTGAATAGGGCTCCATTTCCACGGACATCCAAATGCGATCAACACACCCAAAGTGCATCCAAGGACATTTGTCCTTCCAGTGACACCACCAATGCAGGGACATTTTGTTCTTTCAATGACACCACTGATGCAGGAGAATTTTTTCTTCTTTGACACTAATGATGCAGGGGCATCTTTAGTGACACCACCAAGACAGGCATTTTTTTTCCTCACTGATGCCAGGATATGACTTTCTGCCTCGCTGTCAGCCCATATGTTACTACGTGATAGAATTATACATGTCGCACGTGCTGCATGCCCCACCTTATTCCCATCTCCATCTCCCTGCTTGGAAGGAGGGGGGCACAGTTTGGTATCTTTGCCCAGGTCATTGAATGACCTTTTCCCAGCATTGCTTGTAGGTAAAAACAAAAAGTGATCTGGAGTATTATGTAGTGCCTCTGCTGTTGTTTTAGACTTTTTGCAGTCATGACATCTCCCTGATATGCTATCAGCTGTCTGCACTCTGGGTGTGAGCATTTTCTTTTAGTGTAGAAAAAACATTATGCCTATAATGGGACAGAGATGAATGTCATTCTTACAGTACAGATTGACAACAGAATGTGAAATCTGCATTTGCAACATCACTGAATATTACAGTTGTGTTTCATAAACACATGACTATTGACTACGTAACAGGTATGGAGGGGTTTTTTTTGAGAATTTGCCAACATGCAATGTAGAACAGTCTGCACACTATCAAATAGTCTGTATTTTCAAGCAACAAAACCATTGCAAAGCCACTATTCTGTAATGCATTTGATAATAGACAAATTATATTGTAAGGATTGCTAAACACACAGGGGATCTTTTTTTCACCCATCTAAGATGCTAGAACTAGGACACCTTCCCTCTCACATGCAGGAAGTATGTATATATGTTACATAGTTACATATTTGGTAAGGTTGAATAAAGACACCAAGTCCATCCAGTTCAACCTGTGTGCATGTGTGTGTTTATGTCAATAATAATTCCCATATCCTTGTATATGGCATTCGCTAAGATGCCCATCCAATACGTTTTTTAAACTATTGACACTCCCCACTGATACCACTGATTGTGGAAGGGAGTTCCACATCCTAATCGCTCTGACAGTAAAGAACCCCTTACACAGTTTAAGGTTAAACCGCTTATTCTCCAATTTCAATGAGTGACCACGTGTCTTTTTAAGGTCCCAGAAACTGAATCACCATTAAGGTATTAGTATATTGCTATCTTATCTCTTCTCAAGCAGCTCTTCTCCAGGGAGAATACGTTTAATGCTTGTAGTCGTTCCTTGTAACTGAGGTCCTGCAGTCCCCTTATTAGCTTTTTTGCCCTTGTCTGGACTCTCTCCAGTTCCAGCACATCCTTCTTCAGGGCTGGTAACCAGAACTGCATGGTATCCTTAAAGTGGAGCTCCACCCAAAAGGGGAAATTTTACGCTTTAAGCCTTTGTCCCCCGCTCCCCATTAAGGATTGGCACCTTTGGGGAGCGTGTACCCGAATTTGACAGGTACCCGCTCCCACTTTTGCTGCGATCGATCAGAAGTTGTCCTCCCCCCTCCCTCCCTGTAGTCTTCTGGGACACGTGACAGGACCCAGAAGACTACGTGGCCAATCACAAAGCTCAGCACTACTTGCACATGCACAGTGGGTACCCGGCTGTGAAGCCGCAAGCTGTCACAGCTGGGTGCCCACACTGAAGATGCCGGCACCGGGGAGAGAAGATGGCCGGTGAAACCAGCAGTGGTGAGGACACCGCTGGACCGAGGGACAGGTAAGTGGCTGTATTTTAAAAGTCAGCAGCTACAGTTTTTGGATCCACCTATTGGCAAACTAGCTCATTACTCCTGCTAACAAACAGATCAGCTAAACTAATGTTATCATGGCACAATCTGTACTCTGCAGGATATAAATGATTTATTTTTAAGTCCCCCTTCACACCCATTCGGTACTGTATTCAATGTGATATGTCCCCTCCTCACTGTATATTTTAACCCCTAAAAGCCTGCACCACTGTGCTGCAATGCACACAGATGCAGGGTGGTTGTGGCGCAGCCCCATTCACTTGAATGGGTTGTGTTTGGGGGGGGGTAGTACTGGCCAAATGCAACAGGGATACATATACAACTCCGTCTGGCTGTCTTTGAAGCTTGGGGTGGGGGTGATAAAAATTGTCTCATCTGCCTTTTTTATTGCTCCCAACTGCAAGAGTCCTTTTTTTGTGCAGCCAAATTGTGATAACACCAGCTTTATATTTGGTGTTTACCATTTTACTGTTTACATTTTTCCTTATCAGCTGTAAAGTAGATTTGAACACTGTACTAACAAAGGGTTGAAAATACCTTCCTGCATTTCATCTTAAGGAGGGATAGTGTTGGGGACAAAACAATATAAGACTTTAAAGACATTTTTTAAATCAGTCATGACATCTTCTCTTTAGAAACATCTAAAAGATAAAAAATATATTTTTTTTACTTTTTTAGGTATTTGGTGTGAATGGGAACACCATATACTCGGGTTTGACTGCAAAAGTGGAAATGTTATAAGCAGAAGCAGGCATGTTTGCATATCTACCAACTCCTTCTCATTTGGAGGAACTGGCCCCTCAGTTGTCCCTCTTTTTGGTCTGATGTGTACATATCTATACAAAATATACTATTTTACTACCAAAAGTGATATGCTGCATTAAACGTTTTATCCAACCTCTATATTACATAGTTACATATTTAGTCTGGCTGAAAAAAGACAAAAGTCCATCCAGTTCAACCAAAAAAAAAAAAATTATAATCCTATACCCCCAATTGATCCAGAGGAAGGCAAAAAAAAACTCAGCAAAGCATGATCCAATTTGCTCCTGCAGTGGAAAAAATTCCTTCATGATCCCCCAAGAGGCAATCGGATATTCCCTGGATCAATTATACAGTGCATTCAGAAAGTATTCACAGCACTTAACTTTTGCCACATTTTGTTATGTTACAGCCTTATTCCAAAATGGATTAATTCATTTTTTCCCCTCAACATTCTACAAACAATACCCCATAATGACAACATGAAAGAAGTTCGTTTTGAAATCTTTGCAATTTATTAAAAGTAAAAAACGAAAAAAAAACTCATGTACATAAGTATTCACAGCCTTTGCTATGACACTCAAAATTGAGCTCTGGTGCATCCTGTTCCCACCAATCATCCTTGAGATGTTTCCACCGATCATCCTTGAGATGTTTCCACAACTCGATTGGCGTCCATCTGTAGGAAATTCAGTTGATTGGACATGATTAGGAAAGGCATAAATATGTCTATAGAAGGTCCCACAGTTAACTGTGCATGTCAGAGCACAAACCAAGCCATGAAGTCCAAGCAATTGTCCATAGACCTCCGAGACAGGATTCTACAGATCTGTGGAAGGGTACAGAAAAATGTATGCAGTATTGAAGGTCCCAATGAGCACAATGGCCTTTATCATCCATAAATGGAAGAGGTTTGGAACCACCAGGAATCTTCCTAGAGCAGGTCGCCCGGCCAAAATGAGCGATCGAGGGAGAAGGGCCTTAGCCAGGGAGGTAACCAAGCACCCGATGGTCACTCTGAAAGAGCTCCAGCATTTCTCTGTGGAGAAAGAAGAACCTCCCAGAAGAACAACCATATCAGGAGCACTCCACCAATCAGGCCTTAATGGCAGAGTGGCCAGACGGAAGCCACTCCTCAGTAAAAGGCAAATGGTACCCTGCCTGGAGTTTGCCGAAAGGCACCTGAGGGACTCTCAGACCATGAGAAACAAAACTCTCTGGTCTGATGAAACAAAGATTGAACTCTTTGGCCTGAATGCCAAGTGTCATGTCTGGAGGAAACCAAGCACCACTCACCACCTGGCCAATACCATCCCTACAGTGAAGCATGGTGGTGGCATCATGCTGTGGGGGTGTTTTTTAGCGGCAGGAACTGGGAGACTAGTCAGGATCGAAAGAAAGATGAATGCAGCAATGTACAGAGACATCCTTGATGAAAACCTCTTCCAGAGCGCTCTGGTCCTTAGACTGGGGTGACAGTTCATCTTTCAACAGGACCACGAGCCTAAGTACACAGCCCACATAACAAAGGAGTGGCTACGGGCCAACTCTGTGAATGTCCTGGAGTGGCCCAGCCAGAGCCCAGACTTAAACTCGATTGAACATCTCTGGAGATATCTGAAAATGGCTGTGCACCGACGCTCCCCATCCAAGCTGATGGAGATTGAGAGGTACTGCAAAGAAGAAAGAGAGAAATTGACAAAAAATAGGTGTGCCAAGTTTGTAGCATCATACTCAAAATGACTTGAGGCTGTAATTGGTGCTAAAGGGGCTTCAACAAAGTATTGAGGAAAGGCTGTGAATACTTATGTACATGTGTTTTTTTTTCATTTTTTTATAAATTGAAAAAATTTCAAAATTAACTTCTTTCACGTTGTCATTATGGGGTATTATTTGTAGAATATTAAGGAAAAAAATGAACGTAATCCATGTTGGAATAAGGCTGTAACATAACAAAATGTGGCAAAAGTTAAGCGCTGTGAATACTTTCTGGATGCACTGTACCTATAAATGTTAGTATCCAGTTATATTCTGTGTATCTAAGAAAGAATCCAGGCCTTTTTTAAAGCAATCCACTGAGCTGGCCAGAACCAATTCTTGAGGGAGTCTATTGCACATTTTCACAGCTCTTACTGTGAAGAAACCTTTCCATATTTGGAGATTGAATATCTTATCCTCCAGATGTAAAGAGTGCCCCCTTGTCCTCTGTGATGACCTCAGGGTGAGGGTCCAGAAGGAGGGGAACAGAATGGAAGTTGGAGAAAAGCGAGGTGCAGATAGTTAGAAGGAACAATAGAGGAGCAAGAAGAAAAAGAAATTAGTTAAAAAGAAATGTGGGAAATTGGGGGAGGGGAGTGACAAGATGAAAAAAAGCATTTTAAAATTCAGTTGATTCCTGGACAGATTTCATGATTGGTATGCCTGATCCATCAACACCATGTCCAGGGGTGGACTGACCATTTCGAAGCTCGGGCACTGCCTGAGGGCCCAGGGTCAGTTGGGGCCCCATGAGATGCCCCTGGTACCTTTTTCATAGGCATTTTTGAGTTTGGGCAAGGACACAGAGGCCCCATGATCCCCTATTGAGTTGTCAGTCCACCCCTGACCACGTCCCAAATATTACAAATCCCAACAAAAAACAGAATAGCGCTTGGGGATTTTAAGGAGCTAGTGTACCCTTAGGATAGAACACTTGGACACATCAAATTAATACATAAATAATGAAACAAACATACACACTCCCATAAAACAGGTAAAAGCATGAACCCTTCAGTACAGTGAATCCCACTTTACACCTTCCTTGTTGTATGGTAACCAGCCATAGCCAAAATGTCACCAAGATACATTGTAGGAGGTTAGGAAGGTGATATGGTGGTATGATGGTAGTGTTCTATCCTGAGGGTACACTAGCACCCTAAAAGTCCCACACACTTTTCTGTTTTTTGTTGGGACTCTTGGACAGATACACACATTTGTTTTGTTGTATGTGTTTTTATGCTGTTTGTTGTTATGTGTCCATGCACACTGTTTTCGGCTATTAGCGTTTTCTGAGCTTCAAGTTCTAGGAGCAGAAAAAAAATTGTTTTTTACCACACTGTTATGTCTTTATTGACTGATTTTGTGTATTTTATAGAAAACATATATTGTTTTGGAGCTTTTAGGTTTAACAGCGAAAGAGTTAAAGGAGAACATGTTTCTTCCGGGCAATTTAATTTTGTAACACTTTCTTGATTGTGAAAAGTGCCTGAAACTGGATGCTCACTAGTCAGTATCTGAAAAAAAAAAAGGAAAAAGAAAATAGGAATTTCACTTTGAACTTTTGCAATATCCTCTACTTCGCACCATATAAAACCTCCCTGAAACTTTCCGGTGTAGTTTCATCAGGTTCCAAGTGATCATCTATACCTTTTCATACAGAATGGATACTGAGAAGCCATCTAGTTCTCTTAACCCCGGAGAAGAAATGCATAACAGTCAAATTAACTACGGCTATCAACCACATAAAGGAGAAGTGCCAGCCTACAATGCCCCTGCTTATTACCCTCCAACATCTACTGTGGTGACCATCATTCAAGACAATTCTGTGATCAAAGATCACATCATATGGTCCATCTTCAGCACTCTGTACATGAATTGCTGCTGCTTGGGGTTTGCTGCTCTCGTGTTCTCTGTGAAGGTATGACACTAGGTTCATAATGACAGTGAGAATGGTACATTATTTGGAATCACTTGGCATTTTATGGTATTATCATCAAACAACTCATTCAGAGTTTCGACAGAAATAGAATGTCAATTACTTTTAAAGGTGTCAGTGGCAAACTGAAACTACTATAGCCACATGCTGTATGCATCTATTCGATATCTATTGCAAAATCAGTGCAGCCAGGCTGGCCCTGGGCCCCATTTCTTGCAGTTGCATCCTTTCCACCAGCTGTGTTTTTTTTTCATCATGTTTTCCTGGGGTCTTTGGTCTGGTCATGTGCATCCACAAGGGATATGTCTATGATGCCCTGGGCTCACGAGTAGGCTGAATGATGTTGGGGGCCACTCTGCCCAAAAGAGGATTGGAATTGAATCACAGAGCATGGATTCTGCAGGGTGCACTTACAGAGTAAATATTGCCTTAGGAGCCCATTTTTTACAGCAGGCAGTATTTTTAATTTTTGTAAAGCCATAGTTGAGCTTTAAGACATTATCTTCTGAATGACAGAGGGGGCTATTCAGTGATGTCTGGGAAAAATAGAAAAAAACATATTCAGAACAGCTCTACATTAAAAGTATTTTTCCCCATGTCTCTTATAAAAAGCTAAAGATATAGAAAAATACTTGTTGACTTGGTAGCAACCCAGCGAGCTTCTAACTTCTTGTGGAGGGCATCTGTGTGCATGCACTCCTGAGCTGGGCTGTGTGTGTTCATAGACACACACACAGCAGCAGCAAGCCAATCCCCCCTACTGCCTCCTCACAGAAGAGTGCGAGCAGCAGGAGCCTATTGCTCCATCTGCTCTCATTGTCTCCTGTGAGACCAGGAAGAGAGGAAGGTAGTGCTGCAGGCGGGACAGAGCTGGATTGCTGAGAGGTGTCAGGTAAGTGTATATGGTTGGGGTAGCAGTTACTGGGGAATTTTTTACCTTAATGCAGGGAATGCACTAAGGTAACAAAACTTTTTAGAGTTTAGAACCACTCTAATAAAAGTTGTTTAGATTTTTATTCCAATATCCATAGATACTCATTCTGAAAATTCTTTCTTGCCAAAAATAGTCAACTAAGTTTGTTTGAAAGCCCTTAAAATTTCATCCAGACCTGCTACTTGAAGAGAATCCAAAACATATTAACCTCCCTGGTGGTATGATCATGTCAGGAATTTTGTGCTGAAAGCGGTACCATTTTTTTGCATGGAAATGTGTAGTTTTTAATTGTAGGCTGTAATTTTTAGGAATAACTCACTGAAATCTATCTGAAAAAGAGTCTATTAAACATTCCGGATATGATAAAACTTGAAACACGAAATCATAAATTATAATTTAATAAATAATCATAAAAAATAATAATATAATAATAATAAATTTAATTCAATAATATAATCAAACCAAAAACACTGAAATTTGAAATACAGAGGCAAATTCGCACATCGCTGAGCAAAGTCGCAAAATCGTTTTCAGTGTCTGATGACGAATTTCCCCACAAATCATTATCACTCAATTCTGCAAGTGGTTCTGATTTACTATCGCTGTTCTAAAACCGCTTTTGACGTAAAGCGATGCTTTTTGGCCGCCATGGACTTTTCTAAGTTTCCAGGCAGAAAGAACAGTCAAAATGCAGGCAGGGCACAGGACAAAGCAGTGGGGACAAAATGTATGTGAAATGCAGTGAAACAGCAATGACAGCAAAAATGTCATTTTTTAAAAATTTCAAATTTCCCGCCGGTTCCGCCGCCCGAACGTTCCGACGTCACAGGGACCGGAACACAGAAGCCAGATGCCGGCATCCGCCGGAGGAGATGGACGGGGACACTGCAGGGGACCCATCGTGGGAGCGAAGGACAAGGTAAGTGCTGCAGGGACCCCCAGAGAACGCTGCATGGTAAGCCCGAGTGTAGCTCGGGGTTACCGTTCTTGGTATAGAAATTCTACCCCGAGCTACACTCGGGAACACCGCCAAGGAGGTTAAACAGGTTTCATTACAATATGTATACCCATATGGAAGAAAAATATATTTGAAATATATGTTAAAAATATTATTCCCAAATATATTGACATATAATTGAAATGTTACAATTTTGGCTATATTCAATATATTTCTATATATATATATATATATACAGTTGTGGCCAAAATTATTCAACCCCCACTGAAATTGAGTGTTTTGGCCAGTTTGACATTGCTTTTGATCATTCAGTCATCTTGCTTACATTTACATTAAAGAGGCACTTGTAGGTCAGACAAATATAACATAACAGTTATAATGAAATAACCACAAATGTCTTTTCTGTGCTCACAGCATTATCAGTTTTATTCAACCCCCAAGTGACATTCAATCTTAGTACTTAGTACAGCATCCTTTTACAGTTATAACAGCTTTTAAACGTGAAGCATAGCTTGACACAAGTGTCTTGCAGCGATCTACGGGTATCTTCGCCCATTCTTCATGGGCAAAGGCCTCCAGTTCAGTCACATTCTTAGGCTTGCGCACTGCAACTGCTTTCTTTAAGTCCCACCAGAGGTTCTCAATCGGATTTAAGTCTGGTGACTGCGATGGCCACTCCAAAATGTTCCAGCCTTTCCTCTGCAACCATGCTCTAGTGGACTTGGAGGTATGCTTGGGATCATTGTCCTGTTGAAAGGTCCAACGTCTCCCAAGCCTCAGGTGTGTGACGGACTGCATCACGTTTCCATCCAATATCTCCTGGTACTGAAGAGAATTCATGGTACCTTGCACACGCTGAAGCTTCCCTGTACCTGCAGAAGCAAAACAGCCCCAAAGCATGATTGACCCTCCACCATGCTTCACAGTAGGCAAGGTGTTCTTTTCATCATAGGCCTTGTTCTTCCTCCTCCAAACATAGCGTTGATCCATGGGCCCAAACAGTTCTAATTTTGTTTCATCAGTCCACAGAACACTATCCCACAACTTTTGTGGTTTGTCCACATGGCTTTTGGCATACTGCAGTCGACTCTTCTTATTCTTTGGAGACAGCAAGGGGGTACGCCTGGGAGTTCTGGCACGGAGGCCTTCATTACGCAGTGTGCGTCTTATTGTCTGGGCTGAAACTTCTGTACCCACATCTGACAAATCTTTTCTCAGTTCCTCAGCAGTCACACGGGGACTTCTCTCCACTCTACGCTTCAGGTAGCGCACAGCAGTCGAAGTCAGCATCTTCTTTCTGCCACGACCAGGTAGCGTTTCAACAGTGCCCTTTGCCTTGAATTTGCGAATGATGCTTCCTAAGGTGTCTCTTGGTATGTTTAACATCTTTGCAATCTTCTTATAGCCATTGCCCTTCCTGTGAAGAGAAATCACCTCTTCTCTTGTCTTCCTGGACCATTCTCTTGCCTTCACCATGTTTGTAACCACACCAGTAAATGTCTAGAAGGAGCTGAGTATCACAGTCATTTTAAAGCTGCCTAATTGGTGCTTATTATGCTTGATTGCTGCTCGGTGACATCCACAGGTGTTTTCAATACCTGATGGAAAGCACCTGTATGAACCTCTGTTCTTCAGAGTGGTAGTCTTTAAGGGGTTGAATAATTGTGGCAATGAAGAAACCACATAAGAACCATTTACTACTGTATTACATAAACAATTGATGTCATTTTAGTTGCATTTGGGTAGTTACAACGTCCTTGTAGGATTTGATTCTGAATACAATTCCAAATGTACACTATAGTCCCTAAACCCCTTTACAGCATTGGGGGTTGAATAATTTTGGCCACAACTGTATACTGTATATATATATATATATATACACACACACAAACAACGTATGTTGAAATGCATTTCTATTACAAAATATATGAAAAATATTTTTAAAAATACATTTCAAATACACTGTGTGTCTTTAAAAATACAGTACAAATCTCTGGAATGCATTTATAGATATATGTAAAAATATATGTTAAAATTACTTTTTTTATATGTTAAAAAAATATGAAGAATATATTTTAAAAAATATATTTTTAAAAATATTTTTCATATATTTTGTAATAAAAACATATTTCAACATACAGTATATATATATATATTTATTGAAATATATTTTTAAATATATTGTAGCATTTCAAATATATGTCAATGTATTTGGGAAGAATACTTTTAAAACATATTTCAAATATATTTTTCTTCCATGTGGGTAATTTCTTTCTATTGAAAACCACATTTACAGTTTGTTTTACATTTTCAGTCCTGCTTCTTCGAATTTTCTTGTCACTGTTGTTGAAAAAAAAAAGAACGCTGATTTGACTCTATTAACCATTAGAAAATTGAATGAATGTTTTGAAAATGCGAACAAAATTCTACTGATTTATGGCCAGCTTTAGAAATCAATACAAAAATCAATCAAACGGTATACTGTATGTACATTGGTATTGTAAATAATGACAAAATAAGTTATTGCGAAATCAATAGGAATTATGCCCTATTGCTGGTGTCAGTGGGAGGAATAGTACCCCATTGGTGTCAGTGGAGGGAATAGTATCCCATTTTTGTTGTCAGTAGAAGGAATTATGCCCCATTGTTGGTGTCAGTGGGAGGAATAGTACCCCATTATTGGTGTTCAGTGGAGGGAATAGTACCCCATTGTTGGTGTCAGTGGAGGGAATTATGCCCCATTGTTGGTGTTAGTGGAAGGAATAATGCCTCAAGGGCTGGATAAAGGCAAGCAAAGGGCCCCATCTGGCCCCAGGGCCGCAGTTTGGAGACCACTACTTTGGAGACAACAGTTATTGAATGTCTGTGGATACTTCTAAGAAGTGCTGCTCGACATCTATAAATTTAGGTTCATCATTATACAAGCCTATATTTATTTAGCACCCTCTGAGAACCTCACCTCTAGTAACCCATTGCATGTGTACATTTATTACTTGTTACCCCTTAAAATGACACTGTCGCCATGGTTAAAAAAATACGACAGAATAATATTCTAATAAAATAAATGAAATCATTCAATATTTATAAAGTTCAATAATTATAAATACGAATGATTTAAGGAGGAGCAGATCTCTTTATTGTCTATATGCAGACATGGTTCCAACATCCCTTGTTAATGCAACACATACCAAACTAAAGTGTGGAACTATCCACAAACCAGAATGCTTTTTTGAAGATAAAAAAAAACTTTTTTTATTATTTATTTATTACAGGTACCTATATAGCGCTGTCAATTTACGCAGCGCTTTACATATATATTGTACATTCACATCAGTCCCTAACCCTCAAGGTGCGTACAATGTAAGGTCCCTAACTTACATTCATACATACACATACTAGGGACAATTTACACAGGATCCAATTAACATACCAGCATGTCTTTGGAGTGTGGGAGGAAACTGGAGTACCCAGAGGAAACCCACACAGGCACAGGGAGAACATGTAAACTCCAGGCAGGTGGTGCCGTGGTTGGGACATATAGTTTAAAATTATAAAGGCTAAATATACAGTATACAATCAGTATTTTTCTTGCCCATACAAAGACATAGATACATGAACAGTTTCTGTAACTACTCTTGGAGCATTGGATAGGGCATTCCCCACTTGGTGCTGTTATTCTTCTGATAGCCACTTGTCACATACCTGGTAGAGGACAAGCTGATGAGAGGGCTTCCCTTACACCTCCTGTCTAATACCCCCTGAAGTTTTTGACAAGGTGAGGATTGCCACGAGTGCTTGGGGTAGGTCCTGCCCTTTCTTCCCCCTCCTCCATTCATAGATGCTATACTATGGATCAGGGGTGGACTGACAACTCATGGGGCCCCCAGGCAATAGGGGATCATGGGGCCCCAGTGTCCTTGCCCAAACTCAAAAAAGCCTATGAAAAAGGTACCAGGGGCATCTCATGGGGCTCCCTACTGACCCTGGGCCCCCGGGCAGTGCCCGAATTTCCAAATGGTCAGTCCGCTCCTGCTATGGAATGTATGATGGCTGTGGATGTACTGCAGCGTCTCTGCATTCCCCTGCTGATGCCAATGAAAGGTGGCCAGATTCAATGGGTCTGGGTGAGCTGCAGCTTGGACCCAACAGTATATTGCATAGTCCGGCTATAAGTTCTCCCCGATATATACTACTTTGGGAGAATCCTAACATTACATCTGCTTTATATTTAGCACCATTTACTGTATAGGGGACTTACAAACTTGTACTACTCTCTGGATGAGACTACTTGCCACAACTGATTGGACATGTTGGAGTCAGGGGCGGACTGACAACTTATGAGGCCCCTGGGCAATAGGGGATCATGGGGCCCCTGTGTCCTTGCCCAAACTCAAAAAAACCTATGAAAAAAGTACCAGAGGCATCTCATGGGGCCCCCTACTGACCCCGGGCCCTCGGGCAGTGCCCGAGTTTCCAAATGGTCAGTCCGCCCCTGGTTGGAGTGTATCAGCCATTAGACTGTAATGAGTCAACATTACCCCGTTCTACCACTACTGGGTACTAGGTTACCTTTTGGCTGAGATCCAATTGGACACTGCCTGGCACTGGAGCAATATATGATTCTCTGATCACCCATCTGTCTGGTGGATTTCTACTCAGTCCCATTACCCCCAATTCACATATATGTGGCCGAACAGGCCGTGTCTTGCACAGGCATGAGAGCCCATTCTTTTGAATGGACTCCCATGCCCGTGACACACAGGGAAGAAGTCCCTGCACTTCTTTGGAAAACACAGCCCGCACGGGAACCTCGGTTCCCAGTATAGTTGCGTTCGCCAATGCGGGCGCCGTGCCATTAGAAAATGGCACCCGCCCGCGTGTCTGTATTTCTCTGTGTGGGTGATGCAGCTGCGCGGATTTTCGTGCAGCAGCACCACCCGCACAGATGTGAACCTAGGGTTAATCAGGCTGCCTCCACCTAGTCCCTACAAGACACATTCTGTGTTTATTAGAGCCAGTGTGCAGTGTGAGATACTGTATGTGTGATGTGTGGGCTGGCTGTGCAGCCAAATCAACATTGTCTTTTTTTTATGTGTTGTGGTGGTTAGTGGTTTTTAGGTTTTTCAGTGCAATTTTGTATTTTGATACTTTTCAAGAAAGCCTTATACTGCATATACCACACGGTCCAATTGATAACTTCCTTTCAGGCATTTCTCAGCCCATGTTGTATTGGGGTAAAGGGGCAGGCAAAGCTGGGTACCTATCACAGCTCCATCACATCTACAGTTGTGTTCAAAATAATAGCAGTGTGTTGAAAAAAGGGAATAAAGCTCAAAATCCTTCTAATAGCTTTTATTTCCATACACACAAATGCATTGGGAACACTACACATTCTATTCCAAATCAAAACATGAAGAAAAATATATCAAATTTGTGTTGTTCCTCTAACAAATTGAAGAAAAGTGAATATTAGACTGTTCAAAAAAAAAGCAGTGTTTGTATTCTTCCTTACAAACTCAAACATTCACTTATAAACTGAAAAATGTTTGAAGATTTTGCTTTCCTTTGAATCACTTAATGAATATTTAGTTGTATAAGCACTGTTTCTGAGAACTGCTGTACATCTGTGTTGCATGGAGTCAACCAACTTCTGGCACCTGTGAACAGGTATTCCAGCCCAGGATGATTGGACTACATTCCACAGTTCTTCTCTATTTCTTGGTTTTGCCTCAGAAACTGCATTTTTGATGTCACCCCACAAGTTTTCTGTTGGATTAAGATTCGGGGATTGGGCTGGCCACTCCATACTGTCAATCTTGTTGGTCTGGAACCAAGATGTTGCACGTTTACTGGAGTGTTTGGGGTCATTGTCTTGTTGGAACACCCATTTCAAGGGCATTTCCTCTTCAGCATAAGGCAGCATGACCTCTTCAAGTATTCTGATGTATTCAAACGGATCCATGATCCCTGGTATGAGATAAATAGGCCCAACACCGTAGTATGAGAAACATCCCCATATCATGATGCTTGCGCAACCATGCTTCACTGTCTTCACAGTGTACTGTGGCTTGAATTCAGTGTTTGGGGGTCGTCTGACAAACTGTCTCCGGCCACTAGACCCAAAAAGAACAATCGTACTTTCATCAGTCCACAAAATATTGCGTCATTTCTCTTTAGGCCAGTCAATGTGCTCTTTGGCAAATTGTAACCTCTTCAGCACATGTCTTCTTTTCAACAGTGGGACTTTGCAGGGGCTTCTTGCAGATAGCTTGGCTTCACATAGGCGTCTTCTAATTGTAACAGTACTCACAGGCAGAAGCAGACTGACAACTCATGGGGCCCCCGGGCAATAGGGGATTATGGGGCCTCTGTGTCTTTGCCCAAACTCAAAAAAGCATATGAAAAAGGTACCAGGGGCATCTCGTGGGGCCCCCTACTGACCCCGGGCCCTTTGGCAGTGCCCGAGTTTCCAAATGGTCAGTCTGCCCCTGCTCACAGGTAACTTTAGACCTTCTTTGATCTTCCTGGAGCTGATTGTTGGCTGAGTCCTTGCCATTTTGGCTATTCTTCTATTTGAATGGTAGTTTTTTGCTTTCTTCCACATCTTTCAGGTTTTGGTTGCCATTTTAAAGCATTTGCGATCATTTTAGCTGAGCAGCCTATCAATTTCTGCACTTCTTTATATGTTTTCCCTTTCTCCAATCAACTTTTTAATCAAGGTACGCTGTTCTTCTGAACAATGTCTGGAACGACCCATTTTCCTCAGAATTTCAGAGAGAAATGCAAATGCTCTGTAACCAGCATGTACAACATTTGCTGCCTTCCTTCCTTAAATAAGGGCAATAATTGCCACCTGTTTTTCAAAGAATGAATGACCTCACTAATAGAACTCCACACTGCTATTATTTTGAACATGCCCCTTTCAATTAGTGATTCAATGACACAGAATCAGCAGCATGCATGTCATGACTGTTGGGTCTGTTGGATTTCTATTACTCTACTACACCTGCTAGTAAATTATTTGCCATGTAGAAATATCATTTCTACCAAAAACAGTGATTGATCAGGTTAGTGATGTCTGACTGCTATTATTTTGAACACAATTGTATTAACTACTGCTGCACCACAAGATTAGAGGAGGAAGATTTCAAGGAAAGCAGGAGCTAGCAGCAAAGGACCCATCAGATTAGTACTGTCCCTTGTGCTGATTTTTGTTTGAACACATGCTTAGGCTTTAAGGGTGTGTTAAAATCTGAGCCAACTCTAATCTGTCTTTCATTTTTTTCCTTCTACAGTCCAGAGATCAGAAGTTGCTGGGAAACAGGGTTGGTGCGAAGAGTTACAGTGACACCGCCCGTAACCTGAACATCACCACTACTACTATAGCCACACTATGGTTTATTCTAATGATCATCTTATTTGCATCTGGAATCTTGACTTTCCGCTCCTATAACACACATACATAATACTGAGCTGTTCCTGAAGATGTAATCCCCATGCTTTCTATTAACTCTATGTACCTTTTTATTACTTTCAAAATAAAAGTGTGATTGCCTAAAAGCTGCTGGTTTTTTTGTACCGAGGGTGTGGTATTCAGCTTGTTGCTGTCAATTAAAGGCTATAATAATCTCATATCTCCCAGTATCACTGCACATTAGCTCCTCAATCTGGCCACTTGCCATGGTAGTCAGTTACATGAAGCTTTTTCTGAATTATGTTACTTATGCAGCAGCAGTGGCGTCCCGAGGGCAGGTGCGGGGGGTACGCGCCACAACGGGTGACACCTACCGCAAGGGGTGACACCGGACCCGCTCCACAAAAGATAAGTTGTAAAGCAAGCCAACGATCCCCACAGAAAGGATCCGATCCATCCTGCGGGGATCGTTGGCTTTCTTTACAACTTACCTTTTCGTGGAGTGGGTCTGGTGTCACCCCGTATAGGTTGCATGCCGACAATCCCCGCAGGATGGTTCGGTTCTGCGGATTGAGCATAGTGGATCGGAGTCGGAGAGGGTGTCACCAACTGTTATTGCACTGCGTGACACCAACCCTAGGGACACCCATGTGCAGCAGTACCCCGTAGGAGGCAGAAGTTAGATAGGTCCCTTGGGTCTTTTCCCATATTCTGTCCTGCAGCTAGGCACACAAACACAGTCACCATTTGGCTCAGTAAACAGGCCAGTGGTGTTCTTTTTGGGGTTTATATTTTGGGGGTAACCTTGATAGGGATTGGGGAAAAAGTGGGATTCTCCAAAAAGAACTGTGTACAACGAAGGACACTTTAGGCACAGCCCTTGTAGAGGCCTACCCCTTTTAGGAGGGTGCTACACTAGGAGGGTGCTACACTTATAGTATTTGAAGCTGGGTTCAGAGGTAAGAATTTTGCCAAAAAAAGACCACTTGACCCCTGAGAGATTCCAATGAATCATTTTATACGCCTGAATGAAGGTTTTCAGCATCATGACTTTAGCTCCAAAAATGAGTTGACATGGGGCATAGTACAAACTGGCTTAGGTCAATGTTAGCATTGGACCAATCATTTTTGAGTTTTGACTTTTTTGAGATAATCCATACGTGTTTACTGAAGCCAAGGGTCAGAGTTTAGGTATTTAAAGCTGAATTGTGGGGAAAATCTAAGGCACCCCTAATGATGTGTGCCCCACTGGTGGCTGCTGCTTGTTTCTTGAAAAATGTTAAGTACCTGCAGCTTCCGGTGGTATGTCACTGCAGACGTTTTGGTGATGAAACTGACAGCTGGGGCTGGAGCACAGCAATCACAGCGGTTCACTTTTCTGTGAAGCTCCTCCATTCAGAAAATATCTTGTATTCTTTTCAAAGAATGCAAGATGTTCTGTGATTGGAGAAGTGGCATATGAATGCCAGGATCTCTCCTTGCCCTGGTGATCATTGTCATTCAGACAAAAAGGCAAGCCACAATTTTAGAGTAATTGCAAGAGATGAGGAAAAATACCCCAGTGGGGACAACTGTTCCTGCGACAACACTTTAGGATGGGATTTAACTTCACCTTGTAGAGATTTCTTCTCACTTTCTGTTGAGCCTAAACACTTTGACGCTGACGTAACACAAATATGCAGCCCCACAGAACTGGGCTTTTTTCCGTGGGGCCATATATTTGTGTACCTGTCTCTCTGCTGGGAGCACACCGCACGGCGCGCTCCCAGCACAAATACCGCGGTGTCACTGAGAGCCCGATTCCTGCTCACATGATCGCTGTGATAGCTGCTGATTGGCTATCACAGTGATCAGTCACTGTACAGCCCGGCCCCCTTGTTTTTTTTTCCCTCTCTATGAATGGATTAGAGAGATACATTGTATCTCTCTAACTCCTGGCATAGAGGGGGAAAAAAAATGTTTGTAGAAAAAAAAAAAAAGATAAATAAATATTAAAAAATAAAATAAAAAATAAAGAAAAAATACCTAGATCAAGGTTAGTGCCAGGGTTAGTGTTTGGATGAAGGTCAGGGTAAAAAAAAAAAATTTGGTATCAGTGTCAGTGTGTTTTAGGTAAAAAAACAAAACAAAGTGCGCACTATTGTTTCTGGGCTGTACTACGAGTACATACAACAAATAACACACATATATGGTATTGTTGCGATCGTCAAGAGCTGCAGAATTTATTTTGGGTTGTTCTTTGGTGGTAAGTTATGGTAGTAACAAGAAACGTACAGCTAAATTAATAAAAATTATATATTTTTTTTACTATTTTGGGCCAGTTTTCCTTTGATAATAAAAAAAAAAATCAGGAGATATCCATTACCATTTACCACCAAATGAAAATCCCAATTTGTCCTGAAAAAAACGCAGTATAATTCAACTGGATGCACAAAGTAGTTGTGATGATATGTACGGTTTTACTAACACATGTCAACTTTGCAAAATTGTGCTTAGGCATTTAGATTTGTTTTACCCTTAGGCGTGAAGGGGTTATGGACAGTTGGACAAAGGGAGCAAAATACAACCCAAGAGGGATTTTAACCCATCCATACTCAAAAATAAAAAACATGTTTTGGATTTACAGACACTTTAACTGATAAAAGGTAATTTCCAGATTTTTTTGGATAGAGTAGAAAACATGTAAAAATGTAATTTTTCTTTTTGCTGTCATTGTCCAATTGAAAAAATTTCTGTCTAGGAGACACAGTAGAAAGTAGAGAAAATCTCTTCAAAGTATAATCCACATTTGTCCTCAGAACAAGTGTTCCCACCAGTGTTTGCACAGGTAGGTCTTAAAGGATAAGTTCACCTTTTTGGGCAGAATTTCACTTTTCATAATAAATGGAAGCATTTTCCAATGCCGTTTCTGGCCCAGCCATCAAAATGTGCTTTTCTCCCACTTATCTCATCCACAGGACATTTCATTTTTTTTGTCAGTTTCTGTGAGATTGTGAATGGATTTTCAAATTGCATCATTTCCTGTTGATGGTCTCTCAGCATTCACTTCCTGTAGGCCACATCCCAGAAGCCTTCACTTCCTTGTTGCATCACAGAAGAGGGTGTGATAGGGTGTGTTCACCCTTCATCTTTATGTAAGTGCATAGGAGGGAGTGGAAGGAGACACAGTTGTCAGGCCCCGTTCATATCTCCATGTAGTGAAGGCTCACGTTCCCATGTGCGTTTGTTTTGGGTGTTTTCACTGGTCACATATAGGGCAGCCCATTCATTTGAACGGACTACCCTACACGCAGCAATTGCCCCCAAAAAGCTCCAGAACTTTTTTTGAAGTGGAGCACGGTGCATTACCACAGTTTTTAGTGTGTTTGCTGCACTTGGGGTTCCTTTAACCGCATGCCGCCCAGCCACTGTACATATACGGTGGCAGGACGGCACTCACAGGCAAAACCACGTTTTAAAACGTGTGTTTTGTAAACAAATAGGGGGCGCGCTGCCGCCCTATTTGTCCTGTGGATCACCGCCGCAGATGTCAGTTGCCGGGTCACAGCCGCTCATTAGCGGCTATGTTCCGGCGATCGGCGGTAAACGGTGACAGAGAGCACAGCTGCAGTAGCTGTGCTGTCTGTCACCTCTCTGTCAGCTCAAGGAAGAGCTGATCGAGAAGGAATAGTTTCACTTTCTCGATCAGCCTTGTCCCGCCCAGCACACACCCCCGCCCCCTAGTAAAACACTCCCCTCACTCCTATAACCCTTCCCTGCAAAATAAAGTTAACCCCTTCCTCCCCATTGCCATTAGTACAGTGTCAGTTTTTTTTTTTTTGCACTGATCACTGTATTAGTGTTTTTGGGGATGTCAGTGACCCCAAGTCAGTACCCCCCAATGTCAGAATGTCCGACGCAGTCCCGCCATAAGTCGCTGGTCGCTGCCATAATTCGCTGATCGCCGCCATTATTAGTATAAAAAAAACCTAAAAATCCCAGTATCTTTCCCGCCATTTGTAAACGCTATAACTTTCACGTAAACCAATTAATTTACACGTATTGGGTTTTTTTTTTAGCAAAGACATGTCGCAGAATGCATTTTGGCAGAAATGTATGACTAAATTTGATTTTTGCATTTTTTTTTACTGGACATGTTTTATAGCAAAAAGTCCAAAATATTGTTTTTTTTTCCTCAAAATTGTCAGCCTTTTTTTTTTATAGCGCAAAAAATAAAAACCGCACAGGCAATCAAATACCACCGAAAGACAGCTCAATTTGTGGGGAAAAAAGGATGTAAATTTCATTTATGTACCATATTGCATGACCGCGCAATTGTCCGTTAAACTAGCGCAGCGCTGTATAGCAGAAAAATGGCGTAAATTGCAGTATTTATACCATAGTTTGTAGACGCTATAACTTCCACACAAAGCAATCAATATACACTTATTGGGATTTTTTTACCAAAAACATGTAGCAGAATGCATTTTGGCCTAAATTTATAACCAACTTTGAGTTTACTATATATTTTTTATAGCTGAAAATAAAAAATATTGTTTTTCTTCAAAATTTTTGGCGTTTTTTTGTTTATAGCGTGAAATATAAAAAGCGCACAGGTGATCAAATTACACTGAAAGAAAGCTCTATTTGTGTGAAAAAAAGGACGTAAATTTTGTTTGGGTGCAGCATTGCATGACCGCGCAATTATCAGTTGAATTAGTGCAGCGCCAAGTAGCAAAAAGAGGCCTGGTCATTAAGGAGCTCAAGTGGTTAACCACTTCCCATCCGGCCCATGTATATAAACGGCTGGACGGGAGCAGTGCAGGAGCTGGTTGCCATTCACCCGCCATTTTAGTCTGTGTGCACTCCTAGGGAGTGCACGCCACCGCGATCCGATGCCCGCTGTGTCCGGAGGACACATCGGAACACAGATCGCTGTATGGGACCTCTGTGTGAGGTCCCGATCATGTGATCACTGATTGGCCAATAGTGATCACATGAATAGTAGTAAGCAAGATGTCACTTCTGACATGATTGCTTACTACTTGTGAAATATGTGAATGATCAGAGGTCACATGGTACAAGGCTATTCACAACAGCCTTGTACCATGTGACAAGCTGTGACCAATCACAGCTCACACAGTATTTTTCAATGACTGCAAGAATGCAGCCAGAGAGAAAGAGAAATGATTACTTTTACAGCCTTTATGGGTGTAAAAGCAATCAGTGTAAAAAAAAAAAACTTCATCACCCCCAACAAGTAGTACAGTGTCACCATGGTGACACAGTACTGCTAGGGTGACAGTATGTTAAAAAACAAAAGAAAAAAAAACCAAATAATATTAAAAAACAAAATGTAAAACATTTTTTTGAAAAATTATAATTTTTGGTTATAAACTAATTTGGGTTATTTTGTTTTACTAAAAAGATAACTGAATACATTTTGACCAAGATTTATGAAGAATGATTATTTATTTGCAAAATTTTATAAGAAAATCACTTTTTTTTCAAAATGTTTGGACTTTTTCATTTATATAGCAAAAAAAGTAAAAATCACAGTGGTGAATAATTACCACCAAAATAAAGCTTTATCTGTCTCAAATAAATGCAAAAAAATTCATATGGGTACAGTGTTGCATGACCGCGCAATTGTCATTCAAAGTGTGATAGCACTGAAAGCTGAAAATTGGCCTGGACAGGAAGGGGGTAAAAGTGTCCGGACTTGAAGTGGTTAACATGTAATGACAACACAAACACGATGTACATTTGCAGCGTGTTCCTGAAACGTATGGCATCACATGCATTTTCTGTGTAAATTTCCATGCATTTGCAAACACACAAATGTGAATGGGGCCTCATTGTTCTGTGTAAACACACCAATTTCACTTTCAGGCCCCATTTAGACCGAGAGTAGAGGGAGCGCATGTTTTTTGGTTCGTTTTTCCAGTGACACACATAGGGCAGCCTGTTGATTTCGATGGGCTGCGCTACACGTAGCAAAAGCTCATGGGACATTTTGGCGTGATGCATGTTGCACATTTTTTACTGCATGTTTTGCTGCATTTGTGGCTTCATGTGGTAAAAAGTGTGCTTGTTTCCGTGTTTGGTATGCAGTTAACAATTACTTACACTGAAAGCGCAACTAGGTCATTTTAAGTGTATAAAGGTGCCCATACACCATTCAATCTAATTGTACAATCTCTGTATGAGCTCCTTTAGATTTACCAATACTATATAATCGGAGGACACAGCATTTATCCAATCACTCGGCCTGAGCCCATCTGTAGAGACACTGGGGTAGCCAGGCAAATGCACGTGGGGAGAGATCCAGGGATGCTGTAAAAAATAGTTGATGGGTGAAGAGTGTGTACTAATGAGGTCAGTGCAGGATGTGTGTGCTAATGAGATCAGCTGGTAACACTGTTCAACAGGTAAAAAGTTTTGGGCATAAAATTAGCTAATCTTACATAATTTTGGGGTGCTGAAAACGAAAATGACCCTAAAAAATGTTGATTGGCTCTAGTTTCCATGATATATTCACCCATCTAATGACGTAAGCCATTCAAAATTATGATGCAACTTCAGCTGCATATTGCGCAATTGATACTGGTGACCAATAGAAAATTGCATGTATACTGAGATGATGCAATATTAGCCTTTAATTGCATCACTTCACTGCATAAAAGCTGCAGTATCTGTAGCTGATTGTAGTTCGACAGCGTCTTTACATTTCGTTTTATGCTTATATAGGCTACTCAGTAATGCCTCGAACTTGTGTGAATAAAGCAGATAATTTCTGCTATATCTGCGGTGAAATAACTTTTATCTCACAAAAAAGGAGGATAACAGGAATGATTAAGAAAGCCTACAACTTGTATTCTGGCTGCAAGATAGGAGACCAGGACAAGAGCTGGGCACCACATATATGCTGCAATTCTTGTGGGACGGCACTGGAGCAATGGTTGAATGGAAAAAAGGCATCTATGCCTTTCGCTGTGCCAATGATTTGGAGAGAGCCAACAGATCATGTTAGTAATTGTTACTTTTGTATGGTGCCTCCAATTGTAAAAGGGCTAAATAAGAAGAAAAAGTTATCTGTGCACTATCCAAATATTCCATCGGCAATACGTCCAGTTCCTCATGGAGAGGGGCTACCAATTCCTAAAGCACCAGAATCCTTCGTGGTTGAGTCAAGTGAGGAAGAACCTGAAGCGTGTAGTCACGTGCAGTTGTAAGAGATAGCCCTTTCCTCGAATACAAGAGAAAAGCCAAGAGAAGCAAAACCGACACAAACTGAAGACAAAACTAGTGAGAATCCTAAGTATTAAAATGATTCAACTTAGCTTATGGCTATAATTTTTCTTGGTAATCCTATGCAATATATTATGCCATTTAGACTTTGTTATGTAGTCAATATCACTTGCTTTATATTTGTGGAAAGACATCTATCTATATAATTATTGTGTATTATGTAGTCATTACGCCTATAGTAGAAAACTTTCCGTTTACAGAAAAACTAGAGCCAATTGACAAATTTCATTGTTATATTTGAACTCAGAATGTGAAATTCATTAAGAAATGGATCTTTTTGTTTCCAAAACTGGCAAAAAATAAAAATTTGTTGAACAGTGTAATCTGCTTTTGGGGTCCTACTGGCTCCTCTGTCCTCTGTCTACATTCCAGGAAATGAAAAAGCTTTCTAAGAAATTTACCAAAGGCTAAGGTAAGGCCTTGCTCTCCAGATCAAAGACAGCTTGAATATTTTTTCAACTGAGGTTCATTAATGGTATGTTGGTGCAAAGGGGAGATGGAAAAAAAAAGAAGTGAACTTAGCCTTTAAGTGTAAATCTTCAGTGTTATATTAGGGACAAAACAAAAAAACTCTCTTACACTCTAAGTGTTATAGGGAATGGTCAATTCATTGAAATTAAACAGGAAAAAGAGGTCAGCTTGAAGTGCAAAATTTTATTGAGTATTTTAAAAAGTTTGTTGTGTGCATAGTTTCCAATACTATATGTAAGTGGGGGCAGCCATATTCTCTTCTTACATTTTTTTGCCAAACAAACCAAAGACTGAAAATTTCAAAATTTCAATTTCAAAACGTTTTTTTCTTAGTTTTTGTTATAAAATTTTGCAAATAAGTGATTTTTCTCCTTGACTGATGTGCGCTAATGAGGCTGCAGTGATGGGCACTGATGGGCACTGATGAGGAGGCACTAGTAGGTGGCACTTTAGGGCATTGACAGGCATCACTGATGGGCACTGAAAGGCAGCACTCATATATGGCACTGATAGGTGGCACTGATAGGCGGCACAGACTAGCACTGATAGGTGGCACTGAAAGGTGGCACTGATAGGCAGCACTGACGGTCACTGATAGGTGGCACTGATTGGCAGCACTGATAGGTGGCACTGAAAGGCATTGATAGGTGGCACTGAAAGGCAGCTCAGATGGGCACTGATATGTGGCATTGATGTGCACTGGTAGGCACTGATATGTAGCATTGATGAGGCACTGATGGGCACTGACAGGTGGCTCTGCTGGGGCTACACTGATCATCAGGGCACACTGATCATCAATGCCCTGATGATCAGTGTAGATGTCCCCTCCTAGGAATGCCGATTACCGGCTTTCCTCTCCTCTTGAGCTGTCAGCTCCCTATTTACATGTGATCAGCTCTGATTGGACACAGCTGATCACATGACGGAGCCAACATCTTCAGCTCTTTCCGTTGATCGGTGATCCGCTGTGTCCAAGGGAGACTGCGCACCACCGATCGCCGTGCTGTGCACTCCCAGAGCCACGCATGTGCGGTTAGAATGGGAGGACGTCATATGACATCCTCCCAGAATGAGAGAACCGACTTGTGCCCATCATTACCTTATATGGCAGACGGGAGGCGGTTAAATAAGTAAGCAATACTTTGCCTTACGCATAATTAGATAAATTAAGTGATTCCTCACACCTTTATTGTCTGAAGATTCTCAGCTCATTTAGTAAATGACCCTCATTATCTCCCCAGCTGTTAAGCAGAGATGTTGCAAGAGTCAAATACAGAGCTCCTGAAATATTGAAGGGAAAAATGTGAAAGGCATACAGTGGACATAAAAAGTCTACACACCCCTGTTAAAATGTCAGGTTTCTGTGATGTGAAAAAATTAGACAAAAATAAATAATTTCAGAACTTTTTCCATCTTTAATGTGACCTATAAACTGTACAACTCAGTTGAACAACAAACTGAAATCTTTTAGGTGGAGGGAAGTAAAAATACAAAAACTAAAATTATATGGTTGCATAAGTGTGCACACCCTTAACCATTAGCCGCCCGGCCAATGGCCGTTTGGCGGCTTCAGAAGTGTCTCTCTGTTCCGGGTACACGCCATTTGGCGTGCTCCCGCACATGCGCCGTTTGTGCTAGTGCAAAGCGGCGCAGCAGTGCGATCTGTCATCAGCCGTGCACCTCGGACACGGCCGATGACAGATCCGAGTACCGGCTCCCGTTGCTGGTACCATGTGACCTGCTGTGACCAATCACAGCAGGTCACATGACAGTTGTATACAATGGATGGCTTCATTCATGATGCCATCCATTGTATACTAGTGCCTAGCTGTGAATGGTCACAGCTAATCACATGCACATGTCATGTGATTAGCTGTGACCAAATCACAGCTAAGCACAAAAAAAAAAAAAAAAAGCTCAATGAATCGATTTCATTCAGGTAAATGCTTGCTTATAGCAAAGTAATTCTTTGCTATAAGCAAATTGTGTAAAAAAAAAAAAAAAATACTGATCACTTCCCCAAAGTAGTACAATGTTACTATGGTAACATTGTACTATTTTGGTCATAGTAAAATATGAAAGAAAATCTTAAAAAAAAATGTTAAAAAATGTAATAAAAAATCAAATATAATAAAAAAAAAAAAATATATATATATATATTTTTTTCATACTGTCACCAGTCAGTGTCCCTGTTCACCGCCATGCCAGTTATATGATGATGCTGTACTGCACTGGTGACAGTATGTAAAAAAAAAAATAGTGAAAATAATTTTTTTCATTTTTTCATTTTCCGAAAAATTATGACAAAAAAAAACTTAAAAAAACTTGCCATGCTTCTTATGAAGTACGTCGGACTGTCTACTCTGCAAAAAGGGGTCATTTGGGGATATCTGTACTATTCTGACATTCTTGGACCTCAAGAAATTAGATTGGCCGTCAGTACTTCAGGATTGATCAATTTTCAGATCTATACCATAGTTTGTGAACTCTATAACTTTCCTACAAACTAAAAAATACATCCTAATTTGGGTTATTTTCACCAAAGACATGTAGCAGAATACATCTCGGCCTAAATTTATAAAGAACAATTATTTATTTGTAAACTTTTATAACAGAAACAAAGAAAAATTTGTTTTTTTTAAAAAATTTTTGGTCTTTTTTTGTTAATTTAGCAAAAAATAAAAACCCCAGTGGTGATTAAATACCACCAAAAGAAAGCTCTAGTTGTGTGAAGAAAATGATAAAATTTTAGTTTGGGTACAGTGTTGTATGACCGCGCAATTGTCATTCAAAGTGTGAGAGCGCTGAAACCTGGAAAAATGGCCTGGGCAGGAAGGTGTAAAATTGCACGGTATTGAAACGGTTAAACTAATACTTTGCTGAAGCACCTTTTGATTTGATTCCAGTCTTTTTGGGTATGAGTCTATCAGCATGGCACATCTTGACTTGGCAATATTTGCCCACTCTTCCTTGCAGAAACACTTCAAATCTGTCAGATCGCGAGGGCATCTCCTGTGTACAACCCTCTTCAGATCACCCCACAGATTTTCCATCAAATTCAGGTCTGGGCCATTCCAAAACTTTAATCTTCTTCTGGTGAAGCCATTCCTTTGTTGATTTGGATGTATGCTTTGGGTCGTTGTCATGCTGAAAGATGAAGTTCCACTTCCTGTTCAGCTTTCTAACAGAAGCCTGAAGGTTTTGTGCCAATATTGACTGGTATTTGGAACTGTTCATAATTCCCTCTACCTTGACTAAGGTCCCAGTTGCAGCTGAAGAAAAACAGCCCCAAAGCATGATGCTGCCACCACCATGCTTCACTGTGGGTATGGTGTTCTTTTGATGATTTAGGTGCAATGTTTGGTTAGATAGGTTAGTTCCGTTTTGGTAGGTAAAAGCATATTTAATTCAATGTATCAGTGATGCCTGATTCTACTAGATAGGTCTGGGATGTGTGCTCTGCTGCTGGCAGGCTGGTATAGCTCCCTCTGCATCCAGAAATCCTCTGAATGGTAGGTGTGGAACTATGCAGATGCCAGCATGAGTATTGATACAGCTCCAGCCAATCCCAGGAAAATGGGCCCTGAAGCATGCTGGGTAACTGTATATATTCAGAGAGCGCACTGGGCTCTGGGTCTTTCCTGGTCAGGATTGTTCCAGCTTGGGAGAGGGCACATTGCCCTCACAGGCACCTGCTGCCATAGGTCTCAGTAGGGCGACTTGAGGGCCTGAATGCTGAGACCCAGGTTCTACTAAAGCTGACTGAAGTGACTAGTGTTGGGTTTATGTTTGAGTGGAACATTGTCCCTCGGATGGGACAATTGGGACAGTTCCATCCCCTACAACTGGGACACTCCTTGGTACTACTTGGATACCTTCAAGTTCATCAGGGAGCAAGGGCTGCAGGGAGTCAAGCCTGACTTGTAGAAGCCAAAGACTATCTACAAGCTCATCCGAGCCAGCGACATTTTGGAGTCGGTTCCAGGCCTGCCTTCAGACACCTGCAAGGTGGTCTGGAGGAATGTTTCTTCCAACATCCTTACCAACAGGCACAAAGACCTGGCATGGATGGCAATCCAAGGGGGGTTGCCTCTCAGGACATTTATGCATGCCAGGAACCTGAGCAGATACAGACACTGCCCCTTCTGCATCATCCACGAGGAAACGTCTCACCACGTTTTCTGGGAGTGCTCATTTGCTCAGGCCCTGTTGGGGGCCCTGGAACCTGAACTCAAGGACTTTGTACCACAGACAGCCATCACTCACTTTGGGGTGTTGAATGGACTATTCTGTGGGACTTTTTCTCTGGAGGACATTGATGGCGCCTGGCAGGTGCTGTGCTGTTTTAAGGACGCTTTATGGTGCGCCAGAAAGCGCCTCATCCACCAGCGGGAGAGGATGTCCATTGAGGACTGCCGCAGACTGATCCTCAGTCTGCTCAGAGACTATTCATTGATGGACTTTAAGGAGGAAGAGGACGTCTGAAGATTTTCCCCTTCCCCCTACTCCCCCTTGCGTGTCTTTGTCTTTTCAATAAAGCTTCGGGCCTGTGTTCTTCCCCCCCCTCCCCCCCCCCCCACACACCCGATGCCTATTGTTGATCGTAATATCCGGTTTTCGTTTTTGCATGCATTAGTATTATTAGGAAACGTAATGTATATTAGGATGCTACAGTTTTTGGGGTAAGCGGCGTTATGCATGACGTGGTGGTCTGGAGATTCGTCCTCCACGCACATCACGTCAGGCATCATACCGCTGAGCGAATGTATTTATTTCTGAATGTATTTATTGTATGCTTGGAACTGTATTGCAATGTGGTGCGCTGCGTCGCAGTACAGGGTGAGATGTACCCCGATTACAAGTAACATGTTGTTTTTGATGCTTCTGTAATAAAAGTATCTTTTCAATCAAAAATAAGCCCGCCGCTTCTCGGCCTTTTGGCTGCGATCATCCTTGGTTGCAGCTGAGAGGTAGAGGAAGTAAGGGACCAGCGCCCTCGGCCTTGCCGTGTACTACCAAGCACGGCTTGCTGCTATTGGGGGTGGCGCTCCCTGAACCCTGCGAGCTGGGATCAACCTTGCTAAATCCTTCCCTTCGGGGTTGGGGCGGTGAGGTTCCTGAAGGAGTATGGCAGCAGTGCCAAGAGCACCCAATACTGTAAGGGTGGCCGTGGAGGAGAGCCGTCGGGCTGATTGCGGATTGTATTTTATTCAGAAGAAGGTGGTGATGGATCTACTTAGCATGCCACTTGAGAGCATTTTCTGCGTCCAAGCCTTCCCATCCAGTGGATTTTTTGATGTGTCCTTTTTTCGATTGGCGGATTTACGAACCTGTTTGTTGCGGGCCCAAGAGAAGGCGCAGGACCCTGTACTAGATGGCATTTCTTTCGTGGCTAACGAGGCAAGACAGAGGGTGCCAATAACGGTACAGATGTATAATCCTTTTGTCAGAGAAGACGAAATCCGGGTCTTTTTGTCTAAATACTGCGCTAATGTGTCAGCTGGTATAATGCAGACTAACATTCTGGGAACTTTTAATGGCCACCGGCGATTTTTTGTTCAGCTTAAAAAAGACAGTAGTGGAGTGGGAGGATGTGCGCACCCGCCACAAGCATTCTCCATAGGTCCAAACAGAGGGGTGCTTTGGTACCCGGGCCAGCCTTTATTTTGCCGGAACTGTTTCTCATTTGGCCATGTGCGTGAGGCTGGTACAGTCTGTCGCAATTGTTTCAAAGCCGGCCACAGAACTGTGGAGTGCCCTGAGGGGAGGAAGTGCCACTTCTGTGGCAGTGAGTCACACTTGGCAAGACAGTGCCCACGTCTGGGCGACAAACCTATGGATGAGAGGAGTACACCAGCCCCTTCTTATGCTGATGTGGCTAGAGGTGCGGTCCAAGTCTGAGGGGATGAAGAGGTGGCCCCGGGGACATCAGTACAGCCCAAGCCGGATGAAGCCGTGGTGGGGGCTGAGGTGGAGTCTAGTGAGGCTTTACCGGAGGCACCCGCGGCGGTGGATGGCGGAGGGGCGGAAGATGATGGAATGGATTTGTCCCAAGACACGCTGAAGCGGAGGAAGGAGGATACAGAGGAAGCATCAGTGTCTCAAGTAATAGAGGAGTTTTCCAGCCCCGGCCTCAGCCATGATATAGAATCAGATTCTTCTGCCCAGTCAACCGAGTCCTTTATGAGCTCAGGACAGGTTGAGAACTTACGGTCCTTAATGGGATTTAAAAAGAAAACTGGTCTTAGAAGTGGAAGTGTGGTCGGTGGTAAAGGGAAGGAGAAAGGAGGACGGGGTCGGGCCAAAAAGAAAGCAGCAACTTGATGTTATATGTGTGTGCATGACCTTTTTTTTCTTTTCCAGCTGGAATGAACCTAAAGATCTCATCTTTGAATGTGAGGAGTGTACTGTCTGCGCCTAGAAGGGCGGCAGTATTCAGATTTTTGTCCTTGGTACCTGGGGATATACATTTTTTACAAGAGTGTAACATCAAAGATGAGCCTCATCAGAGGAGTTGGGTACATGGTCCAGTCATATGGTCGGCAGGTTCTCAAAAAAATGAAGCTGTTGGGATTTTGTTTAGAAATTGGAATTTTAAGGTTCTAAAAACAACGCATATAGAAAGAGGGAGGGCTTTGTTGGTGAGGGTGGAGGTGGGGGGTTTGGTTTTCAGAGTGGTAAATATATATGCCCCTGCAGATAAAAAGGATAGAATTGCCCTTTTTGAGAAGTTGCGGCTCTTTTTGGGGGGCAGGGAGCCCCTGATAGTTTGTGGGGACTTTAACTGTGTGTTGGGTGTGGGGGATAGGGTAGGAAGGGGTGGTGGGAGGAGGAGGGGGGGAGGAGTGGGTGGTGGGGGTGGGGGTAGGGGAGGTGTTGGTGGAGGGGGGAATGGGGGGGTGGGAGTGGTGTGGGTGGTGGGGGTGGGGGTGGGGGAGGTGTAGGTGGTGGTGTTGACAGGTCTGGGAAACTCCTAAAGGAGTTATGCACGGATCTTGGTCTGGCGGATGCCGGGAAAAATAAAGGATTGACATATTTTTCTGCTAATAATATTGTATGTTCTCGTATTGACTTTTGTTTTTTGTCTAGAGATTTCGTGACAAAAGCCTTTGCCATTCACCGTTCATGGATCATGGCCGGATTGAGTGTGAAGTACGTATGAAGGCTGATATGGTGCATGGAAGAGGTGTTTGGAAATTAAATGTGGATTTGCTTGAGGATATGAATGTACGAAAGGAGTATGAATGTTTGTTTTTGAAATGGGAAAAGAAGAGGCTGGATTTTGAGAGTGTGGTTGTATGGTGGGAATGGGTGAAAGAATGTACGAAGAGATTTTTTGTGAAGAAAGGATGTGAGAAAGTTAGGAGAGAGCGGGAGGAGTATGATTGGTGGCAGAGGCGATTGCAGTATTTAGAGGAAGTGAGTGAATGGGGTGAGAATGTTAAGAATGAAATTGCGGAGGCTCGGGTGAAAGTTGGTATGTTTATGGAAGCGAAAGGAAGAGCGATTGTGGCGCAAACGAGGGTTGTGTTGCGAGAGAAGGATGAGAAATGCACGAATTTTTTTTTCAAGAAAGCGTATGGTTGTAAGAATGAGGTGATGAGTGTATTGGATGAAGGTGGTTGTGAGGTGAATGGGAATGAAAGGGTGATAAAGGAGGTACGGAAGTTCTATGAGAAGTTGTTTGCTGTGAGTAAGAGAGATGTGAATGTAGAGAAAGAAGTGTTGAATGAAATTGAGAAATGTTTGGGTGAGGAAGATAGAGCGGTATTGAGTGAGGATGTGAGTCTGGGTGAGGTAGAGTT
This sequence comes from Staurois parvus, assembly GCF_062004578.1. Taxonomy (NCBI): domain Eukaryota; kingdom Metazoa; phylum Chordata; class Amphibia; order Anura; family Ranidae; genus Staurois; species Staurois parvus. Next base: position 6,843,222 of record NW_028318614.1, on the reverse strand, counting down.
GGGTATGAAGGGGATGAGGAAGGGAAAAATCCCTGGTTTGGATGGGTTGCCTGTTGAATTTTTTAGTGTGTTCTGGGAGTTGGTTGGTAAATGGGTGCATGAAGTATGTGTGAAGGTTTTGCAAGATGGAGTGTTGCCTGGAAGTATGTCAGAAAGCGTGATTGTTCTGCTATTCAAGAAAGGGGATAAGAGAGATTTAAAAAATTGGAGGCCGATTTCTCTTCTAAATGTTGATTACAAAATTATAGCAAAAGTACTTGCAAATAGGTTGCGGGAGGTGGTGGAGAGAATGGTGGGTGATGAGCAAGTATGTGCGGTGCCTGGGCGTGTGATTGCGGAGAGCTTGATTTGTCTGAGAGATACACTGTGGGATAGTAAGGAGCGAAAGCAAGGTGCGGCTGTGTTAGCGATTGATTTCGAGAAAGCGTATGATAGGGTGGCGCATGATTTTATGTTTGCGGTGTTGGAAAGAATGGGAGTGCCTGTGCGGATGATTGGATGGGTGAAAGCGTTGTATGCAGGTATTACGAGTAGGATACATGTGAATGGATGGGTGTCTGAGGGTGTGAATGTACGGTCTGGTGTGAGACAGGGGTGCCCGTTGTCCCCCGTGTTGTTTGTATGTGTAATAGAACCTTTAATACGGATGATTGCTAGGGATAAGTGCGTGAATGGTTTGGTGATACCTGGGAGTGGAGGGAGAATGTTGAAGGTAATAGGTTATATGGATGATGTGACTGTGGTGTGTAAGAATGTGGCTAGTTTGAGGCGTGTGAAGTTGTTGATTGATATTTTTTGTATGACGAGCGGATTTAGAGTAAATGTTGGGAAGAGTGAGTGTAAGTTTTTTGGTAAATGGGGTGAGACTGGGCAGCATGAGTGGAAAGTATGTAAAGGTAGTGTGAGAGTTTTGGGTGTTAAGTTTGAGAGTGATTTGTTTGGGCGTGAGAGTTGGGAGGATGTGGCCGGGAAGGTGCAAAGGAAAATCAATATGTGGTCTTTAAGGACTTTAAATTTTGGTGGTAAAATTTTGATTGTAAAAGCAGTACTTTTGCCTATCTTGTGGTACCTATATCAGGTCTTTCCTGCCCAAGATAGAATCTTGAAGAGAATCATCAGACAGATTTTTATCTTTTTTTGGTCCTCTAGGGCAGAAAAGCTTAAAAAAGAGAAAGTAGTGAAGAGTGTGATGAAAGGTGGTAGAGGAATGGTATGTATGGAAAGAGTGTTGTTTGTGCGGTATGTGGGGATGTGTGTGGCGTTGTGTGTGAAAGAGAATTTGGCAGGTTGTATGATGAGGTATGTGGGTGGTAATGTTGTGAGAAAATTTGGATGGTGTGGGATGGACTTGCGGAAGCCTACTAGTTTTCGAAGTCTGTGGTTTTATACTAGGATTGAGAGAGGGATGTGTAAGTTTGGGCTGGATGGGGTGAAAAAGGATGAGTGGTGTGCAGTTAAGAAGGTGCTAAAAGGGTTGGATGAAAGGGATGAGATGATTTGGATTGGTGGTTTGACAGTTGCGGAGAGTGAAAGGATGTGGAAGAATGTGGGGATGAGAGAGATTGATAATAGGCAGAGTGATATAGCATGGATGGGGGTGCATGGATGTCTGCCAGTGAGGGTGTTTCAGCGGAAGAGAGGGATGAGTGATTCTGAGAGGTGTCCGAGAGAGGGATGTATGGGTTTGGAGAGTGTTTATCATTTGTTTTGGGAGTGTGAGTTTGCGAAAGAAGTATGGAAGAGTTTGGAGAAAATGATTGTGGGTTTGTCTGGAGTGAGTAAGTTGTCTTATGAAATGGTGTTGTATGGGTTGTGGTCGTTGGATAAGAAAGAAGAGAGAGTGTTGTGGATGCTTGTGTGTTGTGTGAAGGAATGTTTGTGGGATGTTAGGAATGTGTTGGTTTATAAGAATGAGCGTTTGAGAGAGAGAGTGCACGGCCATGGTACGTGGACGGCTGTATTCTTATGCGTATTATGATCGCATTAAATTTGGGGCTGAGGTGGCAGAAGATTTGTGGCACTTCAGCAACTGGAAGCATGGGCGGTGGCATGAGGTTTTGCTGGAGAGATCATGTGTCTCTAGATATGTTAATATACTAACAGTTACCTTGTTTTGGTGGCTTTTCTTTAAAGATGTTCTTCTTCCAAGTTCATGGAGGATAAATACGATAAAGAGCTTTTTTTTTCTGATGTTCTAATGCTTGTCTGATTCCTTTGTAGAAGTTCATACAGTTTCGGTGGTGGATCTTATGTTTCCATAGGGAAAGTCGTAGGCATGGAAAGTGTATAGTGTATAGGGGAAGGAGAAATTGTTTGCTCACGTAAAAGACATCATATGAAGCGCAGAATACGGAAATCTTAAAGAAAGTACAAAGACCAAAGAAACGAGAAAATAACGACAAAATGCACAGTTGTTGATCGTTTATTGTTCTTTAATATGCAGATTGTATATGTTGCTTTTTGTTGGCTGTATCCTTTAATTTTTATGGAAAACTTTATTTTGTGTTGATGTGCTGTAAAATGATGTACTTTGATTTCTGTGAGTTACAAATATTGTAAAAGTTATATATATATATACATATTGTATTTTTCTAATAAAAGAATTAAAAAAAAAAAATCTGTTCTTATCAGTGTCCAGTGGGGGTGCTCCCGGCCATTCTAGCTTTGCGGGGATGGCTGTTGTATAGTACCCTCACTGGTATGATGGGGGTCCGGAAGGCTAGTACCGGAGGGACAGAAAATGGGGAGCGCCATGATGCGTTCTGGGGCCCTGGGAGTAATTCCTCCGGGAAGACTGGAAAGACCCAGTACCTCCTGATTTGGACGGATCTACCTTGGTCTGGCCAGGGGCTGAGGAGGCAGAAAGTCCGCCTCCTCATGCTGGGTGGGCAACCCGAGGGCCTGAATGCTGAAACCCAGGGTGCTTCTGAGAGCTGAGTGAGGGGGATGTCTACAGATCCTGTCTAGTATCACGAAGGAAGGTGACCTACAGCAAGGGCCTTGTGAGTACAGACTGTTCTACTGGGATGCTGGACCTTGTGCTGTTTAAACCCCTCAGCACCTACATAGTCAGCTGCTGGGTGTAACCTAGAGGGGGCACCCGCTGGAGTCCAGAAGAGCAACTGTCCACTAAGTTCTGCATTTCGACAGAGGGACTTTGCTCCATTCTTTGTACAATCTGCTACACAGATCTTCTTATAGAAAGCTGTCCTCAATTGTGCATAGTTCAACTCGGAGTATCCCACAATATCCTCTCCTTATCCCGATTCTGAAAGAAAATAAAAACAACAAAAACTACAACCCCTAGACTGATCATTGGAGTAACAAACAGTTGTGTGTACCTGGCTATAGGAAATGCTGTGAGCTTGGCTGTGGGAGAAAATCTGAGGGGAAAGCCTGGGCAATATACAAGCGGCTCCTACAGGGGTAGTGCTACAGAGTCTTTAATGTAATTCAATATTTCTATTTTTGTAAACAATCTAAGAAAGCTTCACTGTAATTTTCTTTTGAGATCAAATCAATATTATTTTGATCTATTGTTGCACAGCCCTTAAGCAGCGTGGGGCCCATAGGCCGGTGTCTACTCTATTTTTTGTTATGGTTGAACTGGATGGACTTTTGTCATTTTTCAGCCAGACTAACTATTTGGTAATCCACCAATGACCAGGAGGATAGTGCAATGTAATAATTTTAGGCCGCTGGTGTCTTGTAGGGCCATGCCAGTACGTACAGTGCAAATGGTACAACCTCTCCATGTCTATTGCAATCTTTATTAAAGATAAAGCATTGGGGGCCAGAGCTTTGATGTTGCCTAGGGTCCCATTGTGCTCTAATCTATTTGTGTCTATAGATACCCTAACATTAAAATAGAAAAATTAAAAAACACTAGAGGGGCATTTATATACAGTTGTGTTCAAAATAATAGCAGTCAGACATCACTAACCTGATCAATCACTGTTTTTGGTAGAAATTATATTTCTACATAGCACATAATTTCCTAGCAGGTGTAGTAGAGTAATAGAAATCCAACAGACCCAACAGTCATGACATGCATGCTGCTGATTCTGTGTAATTGAATCACTAATTGAAAGGGGCATGTTCAAAATAATAGCAGTGTGGAGTTCTATTAGTGAGGTCATTCATTCTTTGAAAAACAGGTGGCAATTATTGCCCTTATTTAAGGAAGGAAGGCAGCAAATGTTGTACATGCTGGTTACAGTGCATTTCTCTATGAAATTCTGAGGAAAATGGGTCGTTCCAGACATTGTTCAGAAGAACAGCGTACCTTGATTAAAAAGTTGATTGGAGAGGAGAAAACATATAAAGAAGTGCAGAAAATTATAGGCTGCTCAGCTAAAATGATCACAAATGCTTTAAAATGGCAACCAAAACCTGAAAGACGTGGAAGAAAGCGAAAAACTACCATTCGAATGGGTAGAATAGCCAAAATGGCAAGGACTCAGCCAACAATCAGCTCCAGGAAGATCAAAGAAGGTCTAAAGTTACCTGTGAGTACTGTTACAATTAGAAGACGCCTATGTGAAGCCAAGCTATCTGCAAGAAGCCCCCGCAAAGTCCCACTGTTGAAAAAAAGACGTGCTGAAGAGGTTACAATTTGCCAAAGAGCACATTGACTGGCCTAAAGAGAAATGGCGCAACATTTTGTGGACTGATGAAAGTAAGATTGTTCTTTTTGGGTCTAGTGGCCGGAAACAGTTTGTCAGACGACCCCCAAACACTGAATTCAAGCCACAGTACACTGTGAAAACAGTGAAGCATGGTTGCGCAAGCAGCATGATATGGGGATGTTTCTCATACTACGGTGTTGGGCCTATTTATCGCATACCAGGGATCATGGATCAGTTTGAATACATCAGAATACTTGAAGAGGTCATGCTGCCTCATGCTGAAGAGGAAATGCCCTTGAAATGGGTGTTCCAACAAGACAACGACCCCAAACACACCAGTAAACGTGCAACATCTTGGTTCCAGACCAACAAGATTGACGTTATGGAGTGGCCAGCCCAATCCCCGGATCTTAATCCAATAGAAGACTTGTGGGGTGACATCAAAAATGCAGTTTCTGAGGCAAAACCAAGAAATAGAGAAGAACTGTGGAATGTAGTCCAATCATCCTGGGCTGGAATACCTGTTCACAGGTGCCAGACGTGGGTTGACTCCATGCAACACAGATGTACAGCAGTTCTCAGAAACAGTGCTTATACAACTAAATATTCATTAAGTGATTCAAAGGAAAGCAAAATCTTCAAACATTTTTCAGTTTATATAGTGAATGTTTGAGTTTGTAAAGAAGAATACAAAACACTGCTATTTTTTTGAACAGTCTAATATTCAATTTTCTTCAATTTTTTTTAGAGGAACAACAAAAATTTTATATATTTTTCTTCATGTTTTGATTTGGAATAGAATGTGTAGTGTTCCCAATGCATTTGTGTGTATGGAAATAAAAGCTATTAGAAGGATTTTGAGCTTTATTCACTTTTTTCAACACACTGCTATTATTTTGAACACAACTGTATAAAATCTTAGCACAAAAGTATAAAGGGGGATTTCAAATCGACTGTACTATACAAACCTGGCATGTGAGCAAATATTTCACAAGAAATATTTCACAAGAACTGTTCTATACCAATATACTAGGATTTGGTCACGATTGTCTTTGTCCCGTAACTCATTTGTGTTCCTGTTACCCAACTATTACTGTAGACTTATTTCCACACACAGGACAAACACAGTCATATTAACACTAATAAATTGTGAAAGTTAGTGCAACATATCTTCATTTACTATGAAAGCAGCTTTTATGCTACAGTTATAATGATCATATAGATGAGTGAAATACAGAACATATTAATGTTGAAACTCTACATTTATTGAGAAAACACAATCCTCTCCAAGCCAGTTACATATATTCTAAGGATGTTGGCAAACATTGGATACTCCTGCCTGTTCCTACTCTGTGGATAGAATGCATACAGAATACATGAGGGGAACAGGACACCATCATCAAGACATTTAATGGCTATGAATATAGGTCAGAACTGAAAATTCTCTTGGGGATACAGTGGGGCAAAAAAGTATTTAGTCAGCCACCAATTGTGCAAGTTCTCCCACTTAAAAAAATGAGAGAGGCCTGTAATTGGCATCATAGATAGACCTCAACTATGAGAGACAAAATGAGAAAAAAAATCCAGACAATCACATTGGCTGATTTGGAAAGAATTTATTTGCAAATTATGGTGGAAAATAAGTATTTGGTCAATATCAAAAGTTCATCTCAATACTTTGTTATATATCCTTTGTTGGCAAAGACAGAGGTCAAACGTTTCCTGTAAGTCTTCACAAGGTTGGCACACACTGTTGCTGGTATGTTGGCCCATTCCTCCATGCAGATCTCCTCCAGAGCAGTGATGTTTTGGGGCTGTCGCTGGGCAACACGGACTTTCAACTCCCTCCAAAGAATTGGGATTGAGATCTGGAGACTGGCTAGGCCACTCCAGGACCTTGAAATGCTTCTTACGAAGCCACTCCTTCATTGCCCGGGCGGTATGTTTGGGATCATTGTCATGTTGGACCCTCTCATCTTTTTAAGTGGGAGAACTTGCACAATTAGTGGCTGACTAAATACTTTTTTGCCCCACTGTATATCATCACTGGAGCAATCACCATTACAAGCCATCTGATAATTCAACTTGACAGTGCCAAAACATAATATGACCATTTTGGTTGGAGCTGTTTTACAAAACTTTTTTTTGTTTTGGATAGAGTATGAATAGGTTTGTAGCACTACCCCCTTAGGAGTCGCTGAGTTCTTTTCGGGTTCCCTGTTGCTCTTGAAACTCTGAAAAGTCCAACCCCTGCTGACACCACCATGCACTTCTGGTCAGTGTAAACTCTCTCAATATTATCAGAAAGTAGATTCACACGCCAGTTAGAGTGAACTGATGTTTTGTTTATATTAGAGTTGAATGTGAACGCGGTAAACCAGCACAAAGTAATAGGCATGCATATAATAACAGATGTTACAAAAAAGGTCAACACATACAGCAAAAAAAATCTCAATCAGTTCTGGACATCCTGCAATTTAGAATTTAATCACTTGCATACAGGGCACTTATACCCCCTTCCTGACCAGACCAATTTTCAGCTTTCAGTGCTGTAGCACTTTGAATGACAATTGTGCGGTCATGCAACACTGTACCCATATGACATTTTTATCATTTTCTTTACACAAATAGACATTTCTTTTGGTGGTATTTAATCACCACTGGGTTTTTTATTTTTTGCACTATAGACAAAAAAAAGACCGAAAATGTTTAAAGAAAAGTTTTGCAAACAAGTAATTTTTTGACTGAACTGCGAAGTACTGAAAACATTTCAGTCCTGCCCAGCATAAGCACTCTGCCAGCTCAAATAGAACATTACAGGTTCATTGGTTATCTGGCAGGATCTGAAAGTAATTTCTGTAATTGCAACATTTTTAAAAAGACAAAAAATGGGGAAATGTGCATGCATTGCAGCGATATCCTGAATGTGTTTTTTTTTTTCATTTTGCCCAGGCATACTCTTAAAACAAAAAATAGCACAACTGGAAAAGTTAAATTAAAGTTTTTATTGACAGTCTAAATCCAATATCTTAGCCATTCTAAGATTTACACCCAGCGGAGCACATTGTATTTACATGCAGTGGTACTTAATGTTACAAAAGAAGAGGACTTCTACATAAAATGATATGCTTTAGTAAATTCAAACTCAAATTAAATAGAAGAAAAAGAACATTTTATCAATTACATTTTCCATCTGTCAGAACAACAGTTTACATTGGCAGCTTCTATAATATGTAAACACCCGAGTGTACGTCAGATTTCACCTACACCACTGAATTAATACCAAATTCGACTAAATAATTCTAATTTGACACTAGTTGGTCATAAATAGTGCACATTTATACAGCCTCCTCAAAGTAGTAGCTATACTTATGTGAGACACTGTGATTAAACCGAATAGACTTTTAATATAGAGTTTATGTACAAGGTATGATACGCTTCCTTCAATTTCCTAGTTCAATGCTTATTCAGTAAATTTAAAGGTGCAGTCCCCCAAATAGTGTATGTTTTAAATAATTTGTTCATTTTAATACTGTACAATCAAGGTCGTGTGTTATTCTGTTAATATAAGTCTGCTAAAATAACAGTTTAGCCCTGTTCGGTGAGGTAACCAAGAGCCACTAAGCGTTACAATGACAATACTCTACTACAGGCTTAGGGCTTAGAAAATAAAGACATTAAATAAGCATAATAAAAAAAGCTAGACTCATAATAAAATTAAGGCTGGTATTTGCTTTAAAGGCATAGTTCAGAAAGCACATTCATATCAGGGGAAATGCACCTTTAAAAAAAATATCATGAGAAATAACAACCAAACAAATCTAACTCATAATGAACATTCATCTTTTGAAATAGAACTAAATATTTATTTAAAAAAACTGTTTTAACCAAAACCATGTAATAGACTTTTAATGTGACTTTAATTGTGTAAAGTTTGTCAGTTTCACCTTTAAAGAAGTTCTGTACCAAACTTATTCATTTTGCTTTGGGTGGAAGTTGCGTAAAATTATACTCACTTTTAAAGCTTTGCCATTCAAATCTAAGGCTAAGACTAAGGAAATATAAAGATGTTCCTCTGTTGTGCTCCTCCTCCTGCTGCTGCTCATAACCTCTGAGTATTGCAGGATTCTCCACTAATGGAGGCTGACACTTAAATGGAAACTGTCACCACCTAAAGAAAACTGAAAATCCTGCTTCCAGTTAATTAATGAAGATTGTTAATATTTACTTGTATAATTTCCAGAGCCACGTACTGGAGAGTTAAGTAGTCTGAAGAATCTTCTGCATCCAACACACCTCGATGTGAGTCAGATGCCTGGTTCTCTTCTGCATACAATGGCTCCATCCACCAGCCCTTATGTCACTACCCTGTTCTAAAGTGATATATGGGGTGATGGATAGCACCATACTACACAACAGAGAACCAAGGAAGTATGGCGGTGAAGAATATTTTTTCGGCAGTAGTTGCTTTTCAAGAAAATCAACAGCTTGGGCAATGGCACAGTTAGGTATTAAAAATCTTATTTTTCAGGGAGCAGTTTTTTAACTTTCTTCAGGTGGCAAGAGAGTCTTTTTAAATTAGTTAGAAAGAATGAGACGATGAGACTGCCAGAGAAACTCACTAGATCAAGACAGCTAGGACTTCTAAGAAATATATAGATTACAGATATTTCAGAATGACCATAGATGGAACCATTTTTTTGTCTGATCTGACTGCACAACATTTAGTTAATTTCATATACAAAACAATTTAATCAATTGATAGGCTGGCAAATATCAAACAAATTGATTTTCCATCTGGATGGAAATTAATCTTTGGAAGAGAATTGTTGGTAAGAGATGTTATTAACTCGAACATTCAGGCAGAGTGGTGGGTGAAGTGCTGTGACATTTGTTTAAAGGATAACTTTACCTGATTGAAAAAAATATGTCTTATTGCAGCCCTACAGGAGGACAGTTTGTCCATTAGGGTCGATGGTGAATAGACTGTGCATGTGCAGTACCAAGTGACCCCATTAACTGGGAAGAGAACAGGACCACTAGAAGAAGGCTTGGGTGGGCCACAACTAGTGCCCGCTGATCTGAGGTAAGTAAAAGGCAGTACATATAGAAATGGGGAAAGCTCCAGCAAAAAAGAATTCAAGAACCTTCTCCCAAAATAAAATGAAGAGATGTTGAGTAGAGATCTCTGAATATAATCACATCTCTGTGACTCTTGAATATAATCACATCTCTGTGACTCTTGAACATACCCTAATATACATTCAAGCATACTAAAAAATAGGCTTTTGGTATCCTATAAAATGTTAACATTCTAGATAGGTTGTGTACAGTCAGCCATCACTTGCATAATTTTCTTGGTACTCTGTATATGGGCATTGAGACATCTGGAGACACTCATTTGAACTTTTCCTTTAGCTAACCCATTTTTGTAGTCACTCATCTACAATCCTTATATATATCTAAAGTATCGTCAAACCCCACCATAGCTTCTATGTTTGGGAGTCTTGTATTCATAAGGCACTGTCACAGAATGTTCCTATCCTGACACAGGGGTGGCCAAAATGCCTACACTTTCCCAGATCACCACTTGTACACAGATAAGGTTTACAAATATGGCACAGGCATTTACAAAAGTACAAACTGAAGTAATGTCTCCCTAAATTGTTACTTTGCCAGTCACAAACACACAGTTCACACTGACTGGGGTACAACCTAAAACTGCAACCTTGTTGTTGTACAAACCAGAGATGTGCTGCAGGTGAAGTTTAGTCTGTGTTATCACAAATAAAAGACTAGATCAGCAGGAGTTGTTTTAATGTTTCATGAAAAAGATTATTTCATATAAATATGGCTAGAAAACGGAGGTCCAATGTAGCTTTTGGAAACCACAGATTGGCCTCAAAGGTGTACATAGATGGATCCCAAAAGTGGATAGCTGCACCTATTCCAATTAAAGAAGATCTTCCAATATTGCTTAAATGCTACTTACTAAAGGTTATCTAGTTCAATTAGGAATGTTATCTGTTTTATGGCAGATATTGTGCAGTTATGCACAAGAATACACATTTTATAGAGTTGAGATTCAAAAGCATGGATAAAGCTGATTAAAGAGCACAAGGTCCAATAATGTAGCACTTCACCAATTCCAATATCCAGGATGCCATAAATACCTAAAGCAAATGCTTCCTGTCAGAGGTTAAAAAACCTATCCTAATTCCTAAGTCCAAAAAGTGCACATTGGTTCCTGTATTCTTCATGAACCTGCCTATTTGTGCATTGCGAAAAAAAATATTCAATCTTTTGTGTTACCTTCTTTTTTCTTCAGTGCTGTACTTTTCCAAACCTTGAGCCATATAGGTATACCATTCATTTTTGTACAGGACCTACTTACAGAGCAGCACTATCTTTACAAGTACTGTAAAAATGCTGAGAGTTAGGTAGTCTGCTGGATTTGCAATCTATAAAAATGAAGTGTCTTCCCATACAACCAAGCGGATTCTAGTAGACAATTCCATTAGGTGAACTTTACTGGCTTTAAAAGTTGAACATCTTTAATTAAAGTGTATCTGTAGTCCTTTCAAATGTACAAAGTTGCTATCATCTTGCTGTAGCAGGCACCTGCATACACTTTGTGTTTTGTTGTAAGAAAGCCCTAGAAGTCTTGAAAACTGGGAAGCTCTAATATTCAAATACCAACCAACTCCTATGGCCAACACTTGGGATGGCCTCTCCCACCTCACTGTTGGCTTACATGGCTGGCCAACATTGAGAGGCAAGAGGCAGCAACCAACTTTTGACTTTCAGAAGCTGGTTAATACCTGTATCATAGAACTCCCAAAGTTTCAGGGTTCCTGGAGCTCTCTGGAACTAACCTAGAGGCATCTGCTCTAGCACTGAAGTAGCACCTTGGTACTCTCACTGCACTAGAGGTTTGCTTTAAAGCACCCTTCTAGCTTGTCCTATTTGTCATATATACGTTTACATCAACCTAGCCACCCCCTGGTCATTCATTAATTAAACTGCAGTTTTATATGTTACAGAGAATAGCACTGCATATTCAAGTACTTATTAAGATCACAAAGTAATTTCCACTAACGACATAGTCAAGTTAACATTTGGTAATAAGGTCAGGTCACCCCAAGATAACTCTATTCTGTTTAAATGTAGATAAATATACTTTCTCTGCCTACGTATCTTAAATAGTTTTTCTAGGCTAAAATACCATTAATTTACCAGCTAACTCAGACCCATCATCATACTGAAAACATTGAGACATCACAAATGTAGGCTTATTCAATACTGTACTGCAAAGTACAATAACCCAGAGCAACCAGATTGTAGTAATTATAGTCAGTTCAGAAATTATATGTGATTGGTTACTAGGGGATTCTGTAAGTTGAAAATCGGGTCCTGATCCAGGGGAAATGGGAGAAGGGTCAGAACAACTAGCTAAAAGTAATGTAGCCTGGAAAGCACCTTTGAACGCAAAGTAACAGTGTTTGTGTGATATTTACAGTAATTTAAATGAGATTAAAGCAGACCTATTCTTAAAATCTAAGCTTTGGCTGTCTAACAAGGATTCCTTAACACGGTTTAATGTGTCAAGGCAAATAGTATAAATGTATCTTCAGAAAATAGTTGCTAATTAGAAGACTTAGCGCACTTCCACATGTGATAGTGCCTAGGCACCCTCTGTTTTTCTAGCCTGACAGTACCCTATCAAGAATTCTAAACCATCTTGGACATATGCTGCCCACTCTTCCTTTCAAATACAATAATGTTGTCATCAGGACTCGAGGTCTAGAAGTAGAGGATGCTGCCTGGAGATAGCTGGAATCTCCCTTAATATACTCACCTCACGGTCACACAGCACTGTGAAATGGATAACATAGTGAGCCTAGGCTAAAGAGCATCTGCAGAATTCCCACTGCAAGTTTTTCAACATTCACTACTTGTCTGATACTGTTTTAAAGGTTACCTAAACCCAAGAACAAACATTTAATATGTTGCAGCTTACAGTTCCTAGATTTGGTGACTGCATTTGTTTTATTTTTTTCAGTCTAACAACATTTTTGAACAGTACAGAAAATTCCTGTTGATCTTGCGAGAAGTGCAGTGTCCTTTTCACATCCTATGAGCAAAACAAAAAGTTATCTTTCTTCTGTAAACTAGCTACTAATCTCCCCATGCCCCATGTAGCGGAGATGAAGAGAGGAAGACATATTTGAAGTCCAGCATGTGTGACAACCACGGCTCCTTCATAAATACAGTGAAGTGAGAGCGCATAACCATCACATCTAAGGACTGATAAGCTGCTATATGTAAAAAAAATATTGTCTTGGGGTTTTAGATATGCTTTATGAATAAAGCTGCCTGAGCCTAGGTCCCCTTTAAACTTTACATGTTTTATGCACTTGGATGTCAACCCTTTTGGGGTTAGCTGTTGGCAAAAAAAAAAAATAAAAAAAAATAAATAGATAGACTGCTTAAAGGAAGGTTGGCTGTCTGAGTTGAAAGCACATCAAGACAAAAAAAAGTTACGTGAATGTTTGGAGTATAGCAAATGAGGTTATACACATCTATGTATACTATTCTAAAATATAAGAAGCCCTTGTAACATTTCTGTCTGACACTCCAGCAGCAACTGAAATGATATGAAGTGTATGTACGTTCCACAGGCCTGGAAACATAAAAAGTATAAAAGAATTCCTAAACCAACGTAAGATGAACGAGATCTGATATGACCAAGCGCTTGCAGTCACTACGTTCAGCAACTACAGAGTCTATTTTCTTGTGTTGCGTTGTGTATATTTTAGAACTGAAATTTGCATCTGAATGGTTTTTCTGGTCTCTTTTGAAAAAAATGAGTGTATTACTTCTTGGCCTTGTTGCAGTTGTTTGTACTGATGTTAAATAAACCCATAATTTCAAGCATTGCTTGTCTGATGTGTTGTCCAAAGCGATGTGAATCCTAAGGAAGACAGAAACATGTATATATTTTAACCGTGTTTCATTTTTAATTAGAGATCATAGAGTAATCATTAGTAAAGAAAAATAATTTCAAATACAATTGATTTATTCACATTGCACTGGCCATTTCAGGGCTTATGAAAGTACATAGAAGTGCCTATAACAGACTCTGCCCCTTAGGGAGCTCACAGACTAATGCTCAGACCACCGTCATTTAGACACACACTGAAGCTGGCCTATAACAGACCCTGCCCCTGAGGGAGCTCACAGACCAATGCTAAGACCACAGTCATTCAGACACACACAGACTGGCCTATAACAGACCCTGCCCCTGAGGGAGCTCACAGACCAATGCTAAGACCACAGTCATTCAGACACACACAGACTGGCCTATAACAGACCCTGCCCCTGAGGGTGCTCACAGACTAATGCTAAGACCACAGTCATTCAGACACACACTGAAGCTGGCCTATAACAGACCCTGCCCCTGAGGGAGCTCACAGACCAATGCTAAGACCACAGTCATTCAGACACACACTGAGGCTGGCCTATAACAGACCCTGCCCCTGAGGGAGCTCACAGACTAATGCTCAGACCACCGTCATTCAGACACACACAGACTGGCCTATAACAGACCCTGCCCCTGAGGGTGCTCACAGACTAATGATTCAGACCACTATCATTCAGACACACACTGAGGCTGGTCTATAACAGACCCTGCCCCTGAGAGTGCTCACAGACTAATGCTCATACCACCGTCATTCAGACACACACTGAGGCTGGCCTATAACCGACCCTGCCCCTGAGTGAGCTCACAGACTAATGCTCAGACCACTGTCATTCAGACACACACTGAGGCTTGCCTATAACAGACCCTGCCCCTGAGGGTGCTCACAGACTAATGTTCAGACTACAGTCATTCAGACACACACTGAGGCTGGCCTATAACAGACCCTGCCCCTGAGGGAGCTCACAGACTAATGTTTAGACTACAGTCATTCAGACACACACTGAGGCTGGCCTATAACAGACCCTGCCCCTGAGGGAGCTCACAGACTAATGCTCAGGACACCGTCATTCAGACACACACTGAGGCTAGCCTATAACAGACCCTGCCCCTGAGGGTGCTCACAGACTAATGCTCAGACCACTGTCATTCAGACACACACTGAGGCTGGCCTATAACAGACCCTGCCCCTGAGGGAGCTCACAGACTAATGCTCAGGACACCGTCATTCAGACACACACTGAGGCTGGCCTATAACAGACCCTGCCCCTGAGGGTGCTCACAGACTAATGCTCAGACCACTATCATTCAGACACAAACAGGGGTTGGCTGAATAATCAACCTATAAGCTTTTGGTTTCTGGAAGAAAAGTAAACTGGCCAGCGGAAATCCACATGAATAAGGGAAGAACATACAACATACAAGAAGGGAAGAACATTAACATACTACTTGCAGGTAGTTTCATTAGAAGGAACTGAGCCTATGGCCAACAAAGACACCATGCTAAAATCAGTTTGCTTAGTGATTGTCAAAAACCAAACTTGTCTTTTTTGGCTACACATTCCACCTGTTTTTTGGGCAATTATGCAGCAACATAGTCATGTGGGAGATCTAACTTTCCTGTGTGATATGGGTCTGCTTTTAGTTTTACAGCCAGAAGTTATCTGCATGTGATGCCCAAACCACATCAATGTCAGCATACAACGGAGTTCCTTAACAAAATCACTATAAGGCTCCTAGACTCCCCAAACTCCTAAAAGGGATTCCTCAGCTAAGATCTGTACCATTCTACAATATTAACTAGCCCTATAAAGAGAAAAGAGCATAACTTGCAGCAATAAAGCCATGTAGGCATTATGTTCATTTACAGCCAAACATCTGTCAAGTTTGTATTGCTGGGTACCTGCAGGGGAGATTTTACTATCTGTATTTGTCCTGATGACCACTGTCACCAAGAAAGAAAGTGAAGGAAAATCCCACATTTTACAGTTGTCACAGGAACAGGAGATGAAGGGAAATCACTAAATGTGGACACTCATTGCAGTGACAACTTACTGGTGAACCTACAGTATCTCATCTCGCTTTCTGTTGGGAAGGAAGTGAAGGGAGATCTCCCCAGGAAAAGATAAACAAAAGTTAAACTGGCCGATATTTTATTTACTTTATGCCTAATGTTTGTCATATACACACACTTCAACTAGACATCGGTAATAGGCACATTGGAGAATCTTTGTGCAATCAAGCATTAATCATTCTTTTATCTGTTTATACCAGGGAACAATCCCATCACTGTGGATGTTGAATTATTATTCCAGTTACATACGGCAGTTACAAATACGACAACCCAACATACAAAGTAAAATGTTAGTTCTTGTTATACCTAATAACAAAAAACAAGGTCAGATACCGCAGTTGCATGTCTAAATTTGACTTTCCAGCCACAAGCCACTCTGAGTCATTGAGAAACTGTCACACGGTTCTTTAGTTCCTTTTGCATTATTCTATCTTAATATAGACTTATGGCTTATTTAACCACTTGCCCTCCAGAGGACTTAACCCCCTTCCTGACCAGGCCATTTTTTTCGATACAGAGCTGCATTACTTTAACCGACAATTGCGCAGTCATGCAACGCTGCACCCAAATTAAATTTACGTCCTTTTCTCCCAATTGAGCTTTTTTCGGTGGTATTTGATCGCCTGTGTGTTTTTTATTTTTTTGCACTATATAAAAAAAAAAAAAGACTGACAATTTTTAAGAAAAAAACATTTTTGACTTTTTGCTATTAAACATGTCCAGTAAAAAAAAAAAAAAAAAATCAAATTTCTTCATAAATTTAGGCCAAAATGTATTCTGCGACATGTCTTTACTAAAAAAAAATCCCAATACCTGTAAATTAAATGGTTTACGTGAAAGTTAAAGAGTTTAAAAATGGCAATGTATATACTGGAATTTTAAATTTTTTGTTATTTTTACTAGTAATGGCGGTGATCAGCGACTTATAGCGAGACTATGGAGGACATTCTGACACTGGGGGGAACTGACTTGGTGTCACTGATATCGCCAGTGACACCAATACAGTGATGAGTGCTAAAAAAAAAAATCCACTGACACTGTACTAATGGCACTGGGTAAGAAGGGGTTAACGTGAGGGGCAATCAAAGGGTTAACTGTGTGCTGGGTGTGTTTTACTAAGGGGTGGAATCTGTGTGCTTCACTGTAAGCACACTGCTCTGGATGGCTGTGCTGTGCACAGCCGTCCAAAGCAGTGTGCCTGAGCTGACAGGCAGGAGAACTGTTAGTAAACAAAACAGTTCTCCTCCCCGTTGGAGATCCTCGGTAATCACCGGGAGCCGACGCGGGTAGGGCTCGTGGGTGCCACCTACCCGGAAATGCAAAAACACGTATATATACGTGATTTTGCGCACCAGTGCCGTCCTGTAGCAGTATTCCTGCTATAGGGTGGTCGGGAAGCGGTTAAGGTTTGAGCAGTCGAAAAGTTGCCTATAAATTGCTGTTTCTTTGACTTATCTCTGTTGCAAAACTCATGAGTGCCTGTAAACCCTTTGTATTTCTATGGCTGTGCCCCTGACACCTACCTATCTCTCATACAGTGTGCAGTGACTACCTTGGGGATACACACTCACCGGCCACTTTACTAGGTATAGCCCCACACCATTACACCACCACCAGCACCAGCCTGAATAGTTGATACAAGGCAAGATGGATCCATGCTTTCATGTTGTTTACGCCAAATTCTGACCCTACCATCTGAATGTCGCAGCAATAAGTCTTCAAATTCTCCCCTGACATCAACAAGGCATTTTCATCCACTAAACTGCCGCTCACTAGATATTTTCTCTTTTTTGGACCATGCTCTGTAAACCCTAGAGATGGTTGTGCGTGAAAATCTCAGTAGATCAGCAGTTTTTTAAATACTCCAACCAGTCCAGCTGGCACCAACAACCATGCCATGCTTAAAGTCACTTAAATCTCCTTTCTTCCCAATTCTGATGCTCAGATTGAGCTTCAGCAAGTCGTCTTCACCACATCTACATGCCTAAATGCATTGAGTTGCTGCCACATGATTGGCTGATTAACAATTTGTGTGTGTATAAATATATATATATATATATATCTTCTATAGTGGTAGTAAACCTTTCACATGCAATATTAAGAAAGCATACCCTTCTATAGGATGTACTTGTCCCAATTAAGAGCACTAAGTGCCATTTCTGTCTGCTGCCTTGTTCATCTGCTATCATCATTAATCACTCCTGACAAGGTTTCCTGACACCAAAAACAAAAAAGTGACAGGGAGGGGATCTCCAGCACAGCCTATGATTGACAGACCCAGCTCAGCTCTTGTGTGCTGTGTGAAACTGGTGTGTGTCCCTTTCCCCCAATCAGCTATCAGATCTCTCATTACTGAGTTCTGCAGTGTGTAATTTCAGTTCTTTTTTCTGATAGCCCAGACAAGCTTTATAAATGCAGCATTTTGAATAGCTGTAGGGAAGAGAAGACTGCAGATAAACAGATACAACTTTTGTATGAGGGTTTATTTTATCTCTCTGTATCACCTGATGCCAGTCACTTCACTAGGTTGGTGGGTGGGTATGTAGGGGTTTACACCCACTTTAATATTAAGCTGTATAAAATGGTTCAAAAGACCACAGCATCAATCAAGATTCAATTTTACACTCATTTTTTTTTAAAGTCCGGGGAGGTGCGGAAAACAAAAACGTGCAAGTGCAAAACACAAAAAAGTGCACTTAGGGGTGTGCTTTAGTCCACCCCCTGAGGGGGTAGGACCTCTACCCTGATCCCTCAAGGCACAAGCCTCCTGAAAGGGACAAAGGTTTACACATGGTCCACCTAGCCAAAAGACCTGGCAGACCCCTTTCCTTGTGGCTAGCCGACCACCAAGTACTAGGTCAGGGAGCTCTCCCGAAGAGAGACCCCCCAGGAACAGGGGAGGAAGAAACCTAATGGCCACGCATCCTTCCCCTAGACTTCAGGGCAGGCCCGAGGAACCACACCCTCCATCCTAGTGAGAAAAAAAATCACACACATAAGTGACAAAACAGTAGGAGAAAAACTAAAAATAAATAAATAAGTGGCTGCGCAATTGTGCACTGGCTAGGCCTTGAGGCCCGTAGCAAAAAAAAATTGCTAGCCCTAAAACGCGCAGTGCAGAAAAAGTGTTTAGAACAGTGACCATGTGCACTTTTCACATTTGGGATACCACTCCCATGTGCTACTAAGAGCACTCCTGAGGCGACCACTCTCAGTGGGCATTGCTCCACAGACTCTCTGCCTCCCTGGCCCTTGGCCAGACAAGGTACATCCATTCAAATCAGGAGGATCTGGACCCCTCCAGTTTTCCCGGGGGAATTACTCCCGGGCCCCAACAGCCTGTGGGTGCCTTGGTTTCTCTTCCAGCCAGTACTAACCTTCAGAGCCCCCATCATACCAACAGGGGTACTATACAGCCAGCCATCCTCGCCTAAAAGCAAGAATGACGGCAGAGCACCCCTACTGGACATTGATAAGAACAGATACTACACTTGATCTTAGCCAAAAGGCCAATGCCCGGTACACACGATGAGAAATTCAGATGACAAAAACCGCACGATAATCTGATCGTTAGTACACAGCTTTCTAC
This sequence comes from Staurois parvus, assembly GCF_062004578.1. Lineage (NCBI taxonomy): Eukaryota > Metazoa > Chordata > Amphibia > Anura > Ranidae > Staurois > Staurois parvus. The sequence goes on along the minus strand of NW_028318614.1, from coordinate 6,823,951 downwards.
AGCCAATGAAGACAGTTCATGCGACAATATCCGAAGGAACAAGCACGAAAATTTTTCTGGTACGATAACAGCGCGCACTTTTTTCATTTAATTGGTACAGTATTCGTCTGAAAAAAACTCAAGAGACCAAGGCCACTCATGCTCAGAAACAAAAGAATACAGTACAATGCAATACAATGCAATACATTACATCACTTCCGAAGTTGTATTCTGTCTAACGAGAATTTTCAGAACTTTGGTAACCTCTTCATTTTCGATATGAGACTAGCATGCAGCAAAAAACAAACGATAAGTCATCCAATTATCTGATCGAATGTACTAGGCATAAGTGTAGAGTGAACGTTTGAACAACATTGACTGTTATGACTTGTCTAAGACAGGCCGTCCTTTGAACAGTTTTATAAGTAATGTCAACTGACATCTGTAAACATATTGTACAGTTTTAACAGAAAGAATCCCTCCTAAAAGTGAGCGTGGCAGTGGCCAGCTAATAGCAATACAGTCAGCAAATCTGAGATGGGAACGTACAGTTGTATCTGTATCTGTGTGTCTGGAATATGCATGTTGTGGTTGGCAGAGAAGACAAGAAATAAACAATGCAGCCCTTCAGGGAATTTCCTCCACACTAATGAATCTCTAGACTCCCAGTAAGGTCCAAAAATACTTTCTGGCAGATACTAGAAGTGAGTGATCTGCTGCCTAAGGCTAAGTATAGCCACATTAATACTGAGATATAATTAGACATATTGAAAAGGACAAGCGGTTGTGGGCAAGGTGTACCTACAGCAGCCCATTACAATTTGCATCTGGTTGGTTGCTCTAATTGGTTCACGTCCGGTGGGTTTGCTGCAATTTTGGCTAATGCCGTGTGCCTGTGTTATTAAATACGCCTCAGTGACTTTGTCATTTAACTATTTAACTCTCCATTGCTGAGTTTTAAAACTGAACTCCAGTGTACTGTATCCCCTTTTCTTCTAACAGAATAAAAAATTATGTACGCATTCCTTTTTCTCAAGGACCTTCATGAAAGTTCGATGATGTCCCAGGTTCTTCCTCATCTCTGGTGGCGTTGGGCAGACCTTATTGCAGCATAGTCCTACAGTACTCTGAGCGAAGGCTGATGTGATAATGTACCCCAGGAGGTGTGTCCATGACAGCCTAGACTCACACAAAAATTAAACGGATTACGCTGGCCGTCACTCAGACCACAAAGATAACTCCATCTAGTGGCAGAAAAGAATTTATGCGAGGAACAATGCCAAACTAAAGGTGATTATTTCAGCCAAGGCTGTTTTTTGTTTGAACTTTTTCTTGACAGCTAGTTTTCTATTTTATTGCATATTTTTGGACATATTTCCATGGTCCTGTAAATGGTTTAGAACAGGAATTGCAAGCTGGATTCAGTTTTCTTCTGTAAGGCCTCTTTCACATCGGCCTAGCTGCTGATTTCACTTTGACGTTCCTCTTCACCATGCCACAACTGTATCCAGAGGATGCAGTTGCATTGCAGTTGCAGTGTGATCCCATTCACTTCTATGGGTTGTGGGGGCAAGCAGTATTGAATGCTGAAGGAGAAATGCTCTTTTGTTTTTGCCGTTGATAAACATAGTTTTGCGGATGAAACAAGGTGGGTTAAAAACATGCCTGATAGTGTCCATATTAGAGGGCCCTAGTGATAACATGCTGCATTGTATACTCTCGCACAACCTCCAGTGTATTACAAATCAGGATATTTTAAATAAGCTCCTACCAACACTGGAATGCGTTCCCCCACCTCAATGTATACCTTACCAATCTAGTGCAGTGCTGCCTAATTCTTCTACCTAACTCAGATCAACCATGTGATCTTGAGAAATACTGTCCAATAACAATATAACAGTCCCAAATGTTAATCCCCGCATCACTGTGATTCACTCCAAAATTCACTCATTTTTGGCACTTGTGTTTTCTCCACCATGCAGACTATGCTCTCACCTCTAAATGTTGACCTATATATCAATCAAATAGGTCACTCACAGCCTTCCCCTTGGTTTCCTCCACTCTCTGGGTTACCAGCCATTCTCTGATATCTTCTAAGGCAAACTTGCATCCTTTTCCCCTTTAAGGGTAAAAGCTTTTTACTTTCACCTTCTGAATCCCCCAAGATATTTGCTCTCTGACAAAGAAGTTTCCATTGCAGCTCATTTCCAGTTATCCATGCATGCTGCCATAAGCACACTATCTGAACCTGTAATTTTATGTATGTTGGCAGCAGGGTCTCTTCAAAGCGGACCTAAAGTCTGATAACTTAAAGTGGAAATTTACCCAAAAGGGCAAGTTCTGCTTCTCTGCCTCTACCCCACCCCCTCTACAACTTTTGGCACATTACGTTTTTTGGGTGGGATCAGGTACCTAGTTTTGAAAATCCTACTTTGCAACCTCCAACATCTGCAACGTCACAGGTCCCAGTAGGCTGTTGGACCATTTACAAAGCGCAGCCCAGCTTGCACATGTACAGTGGGAAACCAGCTGTGAAGCTGCAAAGAGCCACAGCCAGGTTCTCACACTAAAGAGAACGGTGCCAGAGACTGAAGATCGTATTTGTAGCTGTTGACTTAAAATTTTTTGTTCCTAGGGTGAAGATCCTCTTTATTTTCAGAGGATCTTCCAGGACTTGAGAGAGAGTGGCTCCACCCACTGGTGGCCGGGCAGAAGAAAAGGACAAGGTACCTTATTCACAAGATCACAATTGCGTTTAAATTCCAGCATGCAGGTAATTTTTTAATGTTTTATTTCGTATATGTAATCATTTTTTATGTATTGTATTGCGTATTAATGAACTTTTGTTACATAGAGAAATTAAAGAGGAGCTCCATCCAAAACGCAAAGTTCCGCTTTCAGGACTGCTACCCCGCTCCCCATAAAGAATTGGCACCTTTGGGGAGCAAGGGGGGGCGGGTACCTGATTTTGACAGGTACCCACTCCCACGTCTGCTCCAACCACCTAGATTGCGAGACCATTCACAATGTGCAGAGCTGGTCGCGTATCTGCAATGGGCACCCGGCTGTGAAACTGCAAGCTGTCACAGCCGGGTGCCCATACTTAAGGTGCCAAGGACAGAGGATGGCCAGTGAACCCAGCTGGGGTTAAACCACCGCTGGATCGTTGGACAATGAGTGGCAGTTTTTTTACAGTTTTTGTAGCTGCTGACTTTTATTTTTTTTCAAAGGAGACTTGAGCTCCGCTTTAAGCAGTGCTGCACTAGAGATGTAAGGTATATTTTTTATGTTATTGACGAAAGGTTTAGCCATAGCTCAGTGCAATCCTGCATGCTGAAATAATATTTTTTAAAAACCTGGAATTTTCTGAGTATATGTGACATCCCCCTCCAAAGTTCATGGATTTGTTGAGGACGCATAAAAATAATATTACAGCGCAAAAATTAGACAAACAATAGTGATTATATCAACAGTGATGAAACAATAATAAAAAGTCCACTTCAGTGCTCCAATCAAAAAAACGATGCCAAAAAACGAAATGTGTTCCTTAAAAAAATATCCCCGCTACCCGCGGCGCTCCGGAGCCATCTTTGTTAGTCTTTCACCTGCTGACGTGGGAGCACACACTTGCTGGTCTAAATATTCATTGATGTGGGAACCGTACAGTTGCCGGTCTACTACCCTTTGATGTGCGAGCCATAAATTGTTGCCGGTCTAAATATCTATTGATGTGGGAAAGTTTTACAGCATTTAAGGCTTCTTTTTATCTTGTGGGATGGGAGTGCAATAATGCTTTGGTTTTAATTAAATTAAAGAATATTACAGTATTACACTATTAGTGTCCCCATTGTCTTTTTGCATCTCATCTGTCCTTTTGGTGGCCGTTGGAGATTGTCAAGCAAGCATTTCTGCTCTGATCTGGTTCATTCCGGGGAACACACATCACCAATAAAAGCTTATTTGCCTCTTAAGTCATACAAGCCAAGAGTCCATCGTATCTGGTGAGTGTAGATTGTACCGGAACGTGATCATGGATGGTGTGGGGATATTATTTAACCTCCCTAGCGGTATTCCCGAGTGTAGCTCGGGGTAGAGTTTCAGTACCAAAAGCGGTAACCCCGAGCTACACTCGGGCTTAACATGCAGCGTTGCATAGGGAGTCCCTGCAGCGCTTACCTTGTCCTTCGCTCCCGCGATGTGTCCCCTGCAGCGTCCCCGGCCATCTCCTCCGGCCGATGCCGGCATCCGGCTTCCGTGTTCCGGTCCCTGTAATGTTGGGATGTACGGGCGCCGGAACCAGCGGCAAATTTGAAATTTTTCAAAAAATTTCATTTTTTTTAAAAATGATTATTACATAGTAAAACATTGCTGTTTCAAAACATTTCACATACATTTTGTCCCTACTGCTTTGTCCTGTGCCCTGCCTGCATTTTGACTGTTCTATCTGCCTGGAAACTTATCAAAGTCCATGGCGTCCAAAAAGCGTCCCTTTATGTCAAAAGCGGTTTTAGACCAGCTAGAGAACAGCGATAGTAAATCAGAACCACTTGCAGAATTGTGTGATAATGATTTGTGGGGAAATTCGTCATCAGACACTGAAAACGATTCTGCGACTTTGCTCAGTGATGTCCGAACTTGGCACTATATTTAAAATGTAAGTGTTTTTGGTTTGATTATATTATTTAATTAAATTTATAATTATTATATTATTATTTTTTATGATTATTTATTAAATTATAATTTATGATTTTATGTTTCAAGTTTTATCATATCCGGAATGTTTACTAGACTCTTGTTCGGACAGATTTCAGTGAGTTATTCCTAAATTACAGGCCTACAATAAAACAAATATATATTTCCATGCAATAAAATGGTACCGCTTTCAGCACCAAAAATCTGAAATAATCATACCGCCAGGGAGGTTAAGGAACACATTTTGTTTTTTGGCGCCATTTTTTGATTGGAGCACTGAATCGCTGTTTATTTGGGACAGTGGGCTTTTTATTATTATTTCATCACTGTTGATATAATCACTATTGTTTGTCTAATTTTTGCGCTGTAATATTATTTTTATGTTTGGTGGGTCTTTTACCTTATGAACAGCCGCATTAATTATTTGGGTTATATAATAATTTTAAAATAATTTTTTAGGCGTGGGTTAATTTCACACACGTTGTTGAGGACACAGTTTGAGGTTTCCCCTGTAGCTTCCCACGCTGCTGAAAACTTGTACTGCATCCAAAATACTATAGTTCTCTGTGAGTTGTATCCCATTACATCGGTAGAAATATTTCTTGTTTAGTTTACAAAAGTGTTCCAATCCCAATCAGATAGGGAAGTTTCAGTTTTTTTCTGAAAGTTACCTCTTTTTTTCAAAAACTGACAGATGTTGGGAGACCTCTGGCTTGCAAGGACAGTCACTACTGAATGGCTGCTTTAATCAGAATGACATTTATCAAGTCTACAATAAGACTCTAGCAATACAAATGAATGAATATGGAGAAGGGTCTCCGCAACTACTGGTCATAAGGGAAGCAAGCATATATTATACTTACCGTCTCTGGACTGGAGAATTTGCTTGATATGTGTACGTTGATCAGGTTTTCACCAACAATGATATAGGAGACACCGTAACCATCATCAGCAACCTGCAAGTACATCAAATTCTTAGCAGGAACTTTTCAGTAATATACTAGGATATCATTCTAATGTATGAACTAAACCAAAAATTGTTAATTGACTTTGATGTCTCTGCATAGTAACACAGGTGGGCCCCTGCAGCAGGGACAAGAGATACAGCTAGAAATGTGAAGAAACCCTATTGTCCCCAATATAAAAACTGCAGGTAAAAGCACAAACAAATCAAGTATTTTAAATGCTTACTTGCAGCCTTTTCCCTTTCCATAAATAATTTTATATTCACTAACAATGGTCCTTTGAACTTGATTGCAAATTTGACTTCTAATTACTTTCTGTGCTGGACCATCTCCTCTGTACCTCCCTACATAACCGTTTATATAGCTGCTAGGGGAGAAACAAAGGGGAATACTATAGAGTGTCATATCAATGACAGTTCTGAGTCTGCTGGGGTTGCTGATATCAAATCCAAGATGGTGGCACCCAGCAGTTGTTTTAAGTCTTTTGCATGTCTAAACAAGGGAGGCTTTAACAGGTAAATAAAATACATACTATATGCATGGTTCGGCAACAGGGTCTTAAAATGCAGATTTTTTTTTTTTAATTTTGGATTTCCCAGTACTTTTTCTGTCCTGCGTAAAGACAGCAGAAAAACCTGAAAACTCTTCCAGACTCTATCCAAAACTAAAAAAAACATTTCGTCTTTAGATATACTTTACATACAGAACTACCTGCTTGCGAAATATGGTATAGTAGGGTGACCATACAAAATCTCTTTGGCTTTTTTCATCGCTACAATTATACTGCAATTAAAGGAACAGGCAAAATTACTTACAGGTCCAAAGCCACCACCACTTGAAACATTTTCTGGGTACTTCTCCAATTGGAAAAGGTGAACCTGCTGCTGTGGTGTCTGGCTGGTGGACAGTCTCCATGGCTCTGACAGAACCTGTAAGAATTAAATGTTGACATTAGTGTCATTCGAAATAACTGTATAATGACTGCAAAATAATTCACATTTTGGCACCTGAATCATAAAATAAACAGGTAACTAATTAAAAAAAAAAACTCATTAGTGATTGTCTTCTTCTGGTTCACAGAAGGGGCGTCTCGGTTTTCAGCTCCAGCTAATTGGATGTCACATTTTGGCATTGAACAGGTAGCTTTAAGTCAGGGGTCAGCAACCTGTGGATCGCAATCTACCAGTAGATTTTGTCAAGGTGACTGGTAGATCATGGTCTGTGCTTGCTGACCTGTCATCTCAGAGCATCATACAGAATGCAATGCTGACTACTTGTAAAGCTGGAGCTGTAGTGGGGAGCAAGAGCCGCATAAGCCAATGTCTCCTCTGTATTGCTGGCTCCTGTCCATGGGGAGTGATACCAACTGCACTCCACCTCTTATCCCGGCTAGTGGGCTCCAGAGTGGTACCAGGAGCAGGAAAGAAGAGATCTTCAGGTCAATGTGAAGCAATACACTGGACATAATAGTACAGGGCTGCTTTCACACTGATACGCTGCGATTTACCCACACAACGGGTTCAGTGCAGTGTACTTGTGAGTTTGCTGTGCTTAGCCATAGACTTCTATTATATCCTGCAGGTTTGGTGCACTTTCTGAAAACACACCAAAACTCCTGAATGCAGGAGTTTTGGTGGGCTTTCAGAAAGTGCACCAAACCTGCAGGATATAATAGAAGATTATGGCAAAGCATAGCCAACCCAGGAAAGTTGCAAATGCAGTACACTGCACCAGCGGTGCAGGTAAACCGTAGCACATCAGTGTGAAAGCAGCTTTATAGGGGGCTTACAACAGTAAGCATTAATTTACATTTGAAGTTTGGGGTGTGGTAAAACCCAATAGTTAAGAAGTGTTTTTACCACCCCTGCCCCAACAGCACCCCCTTTAGCTGCAGTGGACAGGGGTGTACACATGTCACAGGTGCAGCAGGAGTTGTACACCCTGACATGGTTGGTGGGCATAGCACCTGCCAAGCATGACCCATTCAAGTGAATGAGGCTGCTCTGCAAGTACCCTGCAGCCTTGTGCAGTACAGCAAGTAAGGAGTTACAGCCGGCAGTGTTGTGTTGCTTTCTCACCACTTGCATTAATCTCTTAGACCCCACAGAAGCATGCAGTTGTGGGGCGCTTGCAGAGTGGTCCCATTTACTTGAATGGTTCACAATTGGAAGGCAGTAGGCAGTCCGGCATACGAACTGACTCCCTCCGAGTGACGTTGACAACGTCACTCGGAGGGAGTCAGTTCGTATGCCGGACCACGAGTACACAGCTCCGACAATCAGCGGCGGTTTGGGATTGTATTTGTGCTACCACTATCCGCACACTATATATGTGAGTGCCATATCCCAAGCAAATTAAAGCCATACTTATATAAAAGATAAAGCACCATGTCGAGATCTTTTTTGTATGTGGAGAATCGCATGGAGATGAAAATATAGAGGAATTGCACCCTCTGGAGAGGAGATTCATCCTACAGCATATGTCGCATACCATGGATATCTTAAAGCAGGAGTTCTAAACAAGCAGGTTCCAAAGGAGGTGAACCACAAGCTTATATAGCCTAATTGCAGGCTTCTTATGAGGTGAGCGCACATCTTCACTTGAGGGAGGATTCACAAGCAGTCACCGATTTATAATCTTTGTAGATTGAAGATTTTCCAGCACAAAGTCACTTTTTGGGACATTTGCTTTATATTTATTTCTATTTTTTAGATTATTTTTTGTTTTTATTTTCATTTTTATTTTATAGTTTTTATTTTATTTGTTATGCACATTATTTATTTGTACTAATTTAAATTATAAGTGTATTAGTATTTATGTTCACTTACACACATCATTCTTAATTACTGTGATCCTTATTATAGAGATCAAATTCAAATAATAATATATTGATTTGAGGTTTGGGAGCGCAACACTATATATTTTATTTTTGCGGTTTATCACATTGGTAGTTATGTGCTAGAGGTTTGCGATCCATTATTAGAGTGTATTAATAAGGAGTTTTTGTCTACTTTCTGGCTCGCGAGATATTTTAAATAAATGTTCAGAAAGTATGACAGCCAGGCAACAGGGATTTTTAGAAGAAGGTCAGCAATAACAACCTTTTCTATAGCTGCACTCCGAGCAAATATGAAAACAAACATTGCAGTTATGCTTTCACTAAAAAACATATTATATAGTATTACATAGTGTAAATATATCATTTCATATAAATCCCCTTTACAGAGACTGGGAGAAGGAAGGCCAAGACTAGGAACCAGTCAAGCTTTCCTTTAGTGCAGATTAGATGAAAGGGGACAAGCAGACTGGAGGAGAGAGCAGGGAGAACGGAATGATGAGAATGAAGAGGTGTCCTGCTGTTCCTTCATCATCCACTGACAGGCTGCCATGGGTGCTGGATCATCTGGTACTGCTGTACTGCTTAACTGCAATGTAGTCTTCAGGGAGATCTTAGGAAATGGCTTTGATGGGTAGTCTGGATCAGAGCACTAACTGAACAGTGTTAAAATTGCTTTGGCAGGTAATATATTTCCTATATATTTATTTTATTTTAATTATTTTCTTGCTTGGAACTTGGCTTTAATTTCCAATCTGTGTAGAATATAAATTGTACTAATAAAAATGAATGCTGATTAGTAGATGAGACATACTTCTTTAAGGAAAGGAGAGTCAACCCCCAGGTATTTTGACACCACGTAGAGACAGAAGAGGTGACGATCAATTCCAGCTCCCGTCATGGCCAGGCGGTACATCTGTTGGTGCTTCTCTGCTGCTGCCTTGAATAACTTAATTTTATTTTCATTCTGCATGAAAGAAGGAAATTGAATTATACATCTTAGTTCTTTGATCATCAGTATATAGGTGTGACACAAGGATCACATTGGTACCAGTATTTGAAAGTAAAAAAAACATAAATAATAATCTAAAAAAAATAAAATAAAAATGTAAAAACTTTTTTGAAAAATTACAGTTTTTAGTTATAAACTACTTTGGGTTATTTTTATTTTTACTAAAAAGATAACTGAATAAATTTTGGCCAAGATTTATGAAAAAAGATTATTTTCAAAATTTTTATAAGAAAAACACTTTTTTTTCAAAATTTTTGGCCTTTTTCATTTATACAGCAAAAAAAAAAATCCCAGTGGTGAATAAATACCACCAAAATAAAGTTTTGTCTGTCTTAAAAAAATGCTAAGAAATCCATATAGGTATAGTGTTGCATGACCGTGCAATTGTCATTCAAGGTGTGATAGCACTGAAAGCTGAAAATTGGCCTGGACAGGAAGGGGGTAAAAGTGTCCGGACTGGAAGTGGTTAACATGCATGCCATTGTGCATTAACTTGGAGAGTTGCCTGTTTTCAATGCGAATTTGATGCACACAATGGGTTCAAGTGTGTCATTACGCATCAACGTGCCATGACAGGTGTTGAAACATGTTTTGACACATGCGCTGAGATGTGTTTTGATGCATTACTATTACTTTTAATGGAAGACACATCAAGCAATCATGCAAAGGTGTGAATCTAGCCTAAGTGTAACACCTACATGTATTTATTATTCCTCACAGAGATCACAGTACTTCTGACAATGCCTTCATTTACTTTTCTCTTCAGAAGGACAGAGCAACCCTTGTTCAGGTATCATTCTGGTGCCTATGTAGTTCCTGGCTGTGTTAACAAAAGTAAAAGATCACTCTGATGCAGGGGCGGACTGACCATTTGGAAACTTGGGCACTGCCCGAGAGCCTGGGGTCAGTAGCGGGCCCCATGAGATGCCACTGGTACCTTTTTCATAGGCTTTTTTGAGTTTGGGCAAGGACACAGAGGCCCCATGATCCCCTATTGCCCGGGGGCCCCATGAGTTGTCAGTCCGCCCCTGCTCTGATGCATCCTCTCACTTTGTAACTTCCTTCACAGCCTGATTACTGAGGAAGGTGGGACTGAGGCAATGTTTCCATCTCCCTGGTATCATCTCAGTCTTGGCAAAGTCACATGCCTGGAGCTCAAGGACAGATTTTTAATGATGTGATGTTTAAACAATAACACTGCTTGTCAGGAGCCGACTGGTGGCAGCCTCTAGCGACCCACAGGCCGAAATTCTCCAGGGCACGGAGTCTAAGCCTCAGTCTGCTGGTTCACCAGAGCCCCTGATGGTGGGGATGGACTTGAAGCAGGCTGAGACCAGGTCGCGACCCCCGAGTACAACCAGCTGTGGTAGAGGTAGCCGCCAATGGCAAGTGGCAGATGAGAGCCAGATGTGAAGAGGTAGTAGCGTAGTCAGACAGGCCGGGTCGGTAACAGCGGAGGCAGACGGTACAGAGCGGCAGGCAAAAGGATAAACAGGTCACAGGCCAGGTTCAGCAACAGAAGGTCAGACAATCAGGATCAGGCAGAGAATAGTCAGGACAAGCCAAAGGTCAGAGCAGGAGATGAGCAACAGGATCAGGGTCAGGCTGGGTCGGTAACAAGGCAATCACTGGACAGAACGAGCAGGAACGCAGGAACAAGACCATATGGCAATTTGGAGATGCACAGGGCTGGTTTAAATAGTGCGCCCTGTGCTCTCATTGGTGCCAGGCGCGTGTCCGCGATTGCGAGTGTGCATGCGCAGCCGCCGCTTTTACCTATGCCCTAGTGCCCACCGGCTAGTGCGCATCGGCGTTCTGCGCATGCGCAGACCCGTGCGCCGCCACGATCCCTGACACTGCTACTCTATATTTTGACAGTTCAGGAATTTATTCATGCAGACTTGTAAAAGTTGCTGACGGGTCTGCTTTGGGTACTTACGCTTTGTTTGGGATCTGCCATGGCCAAAACAAATTCACTGGATTCAATAGTACAAGAACGCACAGTTTCAGTCCTGCCTTCCCTGAATAATCTGGTCATGGAGGCCTCATAGGTCAGGCAGAATTTTCCTTTGTCCTGTAGTGAAATAAAAATTTTAAAGACATGTCAAATGATGATATATTTGTCACACATTTTGAAGACAAAACTGTAATAGCCTCAGCAATGCCTCCTCAGAAGTGCCTCTGAAATAAAACATTAGAGTTATGCATTATCACGTAAGCAATGTTCAAACTCAGAACAAATTGACCAGTTTTATGAACACAGCTTATCTGGATTCATTGTAACACATGGCTTGCAGAAGAACTTTCACGAGCAAGCCTTCTAGTCAATTTCAGCGCAGCCATTTAACCCATCAAAGCTTACCCGAAAATGTGCCAGCTGAAGAGCCAACTGGACAAAGGCATCCGGGCTTGTTCGGGTTTTCTTGATAATCCCTTTGCCAAAATTGTCAAAAGGAAATGAATGAAAATCAACATCATCTGCAAGAGCTTTGGCAACAGTCATGGAACTCTCAATCACGTTTTGGCACTTAAACAAAGAAAAGAGAAAAGAAGCAAAGTGTTAGCTATAGGTTGGTCATGAATTTCCATTGATTCTATTGTAAAAGATTGTATTTATGTGCACAGTACAATAAGTGTGACCAGGCGGTTACTAAAGGTGGCATCATATGGTGGGACACTTGTCTATCATTTAACCTGCTATGATGAATCTCGCCACTTGGCCAATGGCAAGGTGATATACTGTACATACAGGATTACAAACCTCCTATTTTTTTTAATAAATTGGTGCCAAGTGCACAGAGAAAATCTCCATGTGTGAAGAAAAGAACTTCTGACAGTTATACGGGTCTCCTATGGAAGCACAGTAGGGTTCAGTCCTCATTGCACTGGCATGAATATGGACAGGTATGGTCAACCTAACCTAGCTGCATCAAGAGAACAGCTGCTGGAATTGAATCTATTGGTTTCCAATTGGTAATTACTACCATCACCTGACAGAATATTGTCTGTACAATTCTTTCTCTTAAAAGAAAAAACAAAATATCTTTCCCATGCAATTTAAGGATCATGTACTGTAAATGGGCAATAGACTGAAGCTGGCCATACACTAGTAGAATTTAGTTTTAATTTTTTTTAAGAACGTTAGTTTAATTTTCCAATCATTATTAGGTTCAATGAATTTCTAACAGTATAAGTAGATTGCTTTTAGGAAAGTCCATTTGTTTCAAAATCGAACGTTAAAAGCAAATTAAACTTTGCTTTAGGAATCAGTCAGTACAGTATGCTTCTTAGTTGCATTTCCTTGAGCTTAAGTTGCTTTGATTTGCTTTCAGTTTTTAAAGGCATTGCTTCAAGTTTCTTCTGAGGTTCCTCAAGCTGCTTAAAGTGGAACTTTGCCCTCTCAATCAGCATGGACTATTTTATTCCTTATACTGCTAGTATTTATAAATAGGTAGGAATGTATATCACATTTACTTGGTTTTAAGGTTGTTTTTTTCTTCAGTTACTTCCTGGTTTCCATGCTTAGGCAAATTATGTCATATATCCCAGGAGTCTTTAGGAGAGGAGGGAGGGTTCTCATCTCAGCCAATGCCCAAGCTAAGGGCAGATGGGTTGCAGGAAGTAAATGCTACATGAATTATCTGCCCTTACTAAAGATGGCCACTGCCAGAAATCCCAAAATGAATTCTCAGCAAAATAAAGCATGGAGACATGGATGGATAGAGGACTTTGCTTTGAATATTAACAATGGATAAAATAGCATTTTTGGTTTGTGGTGCTCATATGCTGTGCAGTTCCACTTTAATGTTGCCTTTTTGTTCTTGCTTCTCAGCCTTTTGGCTAATTGGAGCATCTTATCAGTGTTCAGTAGGGGTGCTCCGCTGCCATTCTGGCCTTATGGCTGGGATGGCTGGCTGTATAGGATCCCTGCTGATGGAGATACTGAGGGATTCTTCCTGTACAAAGAAATCCAAATTCAGTGTGCACCATGTAAGGTGTGGGTCAGCAGTACACCCCTAGTATAAGGGGATTCCTATGGGAGCAGCTCTTTCTGATTTGAGCAGTCTGGCCAGGCGCTGGGAAGGCATAGAGCCTGTGGTGTCAAGCGCCCCCTGGCAGTGGCATCCTGGGGGTGTCAAAGTAACACTATAAATTTACGGCCCAACTGTGTGAAACTGCATTAGGACTAGAAAATTTAGAACACAAAAATCTGAATACGTAATTTACATTTTCTCTGTTGTCAATTTTTCTGTTTATTTGTGAATGAATGTGAGATACAGCATTGCCTTCTTATAACAAAATTTATTTACATGTCCTTACACAGCCAAAAAACAAAAAGCTCAGTCATTGGGGTTGATTTACTAAAGGCAAATAGACTGTGCACTTTGCAAGAGCAGTTGCTCCGGAGCTTAGTAAATGAGCTCTGCTGACATTCATCGTTACTAAATGTATTTATTGTTGGTACTTACGTATATAGCGCTGTTGATTTACACAGCGCTTTACACATATATATTGTACATTCACATCAGTCCCTGCCCTCAAGGGGCTTACAGTCTAAGGTCCCTAACTCACATTTATACCTGCAAAATACTTATTAGGGCCAATTTAGACAGGATCTAATTAACTTACCAGCATGTCTTTGGAGTGTGGGATGAAAACCGAAGTGACCCAAGCAGACACAGGGAGAACATACAAAGATACAAAGATAGTGCTGTGGCTGGGATTCAAACCAACGACCCTAGTGCTGACAGGCAGAAGTGCTAAGCTCTTAGCCACTATGCTGTTTTTTTATTTTCCTTGCACATGATTGGGTATTTGTTTGCAAAGTGAAGTTACATAATTTACTAAGCTCTGGAGCAACTGCACTTGCAGAGTGAAACTGCACATTGCAAAGTGCACAGTCATGCAAACCATCCCTTTTACCCCCTTTTAAATATTTGTCCATCCAGAGCCGCTGGTATATGGTCTATATATAGAGATAATTTTATAGAGTTAGTAATATCAAGTTACATTTAGCTGTTCCAGACTTCTTAGCCCTCATTAACTGAAAGAGATTAAGTACGTCATATCTGTTGCTATGTGCTAACAGTATTATAAAGTAACCATATTGAATAAGCATTGTAATTGACCTTTAAGCAACAAATGCCATATTTACCAATGCCTGGAAAGCTAACAAAAAGCCATAAGCAATCATTACCGCTGACCAAGCAATTCCTTACCTACACTGATGGGTCCAGAAAAATATTAAATGAGACAAGTCATGTTATATCTCTGCACTGACTCTTGAGATGTGTAGAGCGGGAAAAGTCTTGGCACAAGGTTAATTAATGTACCCTAGCTTCCTATAAAAAGGAGTGTTCAATAGCAAACAATAAAACAATCTTGTGCAAAATTATGTCTGATGGTAAATTAATCTAAATAATTCCATGTAAAGATTAACAAATCTTTACATGGAATAATTTTCTTAAAACACCTTGCATCCCTGTATTCTTAAACCTGATGTTGCTTCAGAACAAGGAAAAAGAACTGTAAAAAGCATAATTCACTTTATTCTTAAGGAAAGAAAATTCTTTCTGATTCCCAAAGGCAATCCCTTAATCAACAATCTAACATTATTTATAATAAATATAATAGCCAGTTATTCTTATACCGGATCATTATGTGTGTGTGTGTGTATATATATATATATATATATATATATATATATATATATACACACACACACACACACATATACACACACAGTGCCTTGGAAAAGTATTCATACCCCTTGAAATTTTCCACATTTTGTCATGTTACAACCAAATTGTAAATGTATTTTATTGGGATTTTATGTGATAGACCAACACAAAGTGGCACATATTTGTGAAGTGGTAGGAAAATGATAAGTGGTTTTCAAAATATTTTACAAATAAATATCTAAAAAAATGTGTCGTGCATTTGTATTCAGCCCTGTTTACTCTGATACCCCTAACTAAAATCTAGTGGAACCAATTGCCTTTAGAAGTCACCTAATTACTAAATACCCTGTGTGTAATTTAATCTCAGTTAGTGAACAAACAGCATCATGAAAGCCAAGGAACATACCAGACAGGTTAGGGATAAAGTTGTGGAGAAGTTGAAAGCAGTGTTAGGTTATAAAAAAAATATCCCAAGCTTTTAACATTTCATGAAGCACTGTTCAATCCATCATCTGAAAATGGAAAGAGTATGGCACAACTGCAAACCTATCAAGACATGGCTATCCACCTAAACTGACAGGCTGGGTAAGGAGAGCATTAATCAAAGAAGAAGCCACAAGGCCCATGGTAACTTTGGAGCAGCTGCAGAGATCCACAGCTCAGGTGGGAGAATTTGTCCACAGGACAACTATTAGTTGTGCGCTCCACAAATCTGGCCTTTATGGAAGAGGGGCAAGAAGCAGGGGCGGACTAACCATTTGGAAACTCGGGCACTGCCCGAGGGCCCGGGGTTAGTAGGGGGCCCCATGAGATGCCCCTGGTACCTTTTTCATAGGCTTTTTTGAGTTTGGGCAAGGACACAGGGGTCCCATGATCCCCTATTGCCTCATCCCGTTTGTGCCTATCTACTCTCTGCTAGCCGCATGACTAAACCCCCGCATGTATATAGCTGCATGCAGAAACCCCTGCATCAGAGGCGGACTGACCATTTGGAAACTCGGGCACTGCCCGAGGGCTCGGGGTCAGTAGGGGGCCCATGAGATGCCCCTGGTACCTTTTTCTTAGGCTTTTTTGAGTTTGGGCAAGGACACAGGGGCCCCATGATCCCCTATTGCCCGGGGGCCCCATGAGTTGTCAGTCCGCCCCTGGCAAGAAGAAAGCCATTGTTGAAAGAAAGCCATAAGTCCCGTTTGCAGTTTGTGAGAAGCCATGTGGGGAACACATGTGGAAGAAGGTGCTCTGGTCAGATGAGACCAAAATGTAACTTTTTGAACTAAAAGCAAAAAGCTAAATGTGGTGGAAAACTAACACTGCACATGACCCTGAACACAATATCTCCAACGTGAAACATGGTGGTGGCAGCATCATGTTGTGGGGATGCTATTCTTCAGCAGGGACAGGGAAGCTGGTCAGAGTTGATGAGAAGACAGATGGAGCCAAATAAATGGAAATCTTAGAAGAAAACCTGTTAGAATCTGCAAAAGACTTGAGACTGAGGCGGAGGTTCACCTTCCAGCAGGACAACGACCCTAAACATACAGCCAGAGCTACAATGGAATGGCTTAGATCAAATCATATTCATGTGTTAGAACGGCCCAGTCCAAAGTCCAATTGAGAATCTGTGGCAAGACTTGAAATTTGCTGTTCACGCACGTTCTCCATCCAATCGGACAGAGCTTGAGCTATTTTGTAAAGAATAATGGGCAAAAATTTCACTCTCTAGATGTACAAAGCTGGTAGAGACTTACTCAAAAAGACTTGCTTGCAGATGTAATTGAAGCGAAAGATGGTTCTACAAATTATTGACTTAGTGGGGCTGAATACAAATGCACGCCACACTTTTCAGATTTTTATTTGTAAAAAATGTTGAAAACCATTAATCATTTTCCTTCCAATTCACAATGATGTGCCACTTTGTATTGGTCTATCACATAAAATCCCAATAAAATACATTTATGTTTTTGGTTGCAACATGACAATGTGGAAAATTTCAACAGGTATGATTACTTTTTCAAGGCACTGTGTATGTGTGTGTGTATATATATATATATATATATATATAAATATATGTACAGACATATAGAGTAGTTATCCCTGGCCATGCGGGATATCCTGCATGGTAGGGGTTGGGGAAAGACCTGGCAACCTACCCTGTAAAAATAATTGCTAAGAGAATTCATGGAAAAAGTCGCTTTCGAGTGACAGTCCATGCAATCGCCAAGGGTCGGATACGACTGAATGGATAGATAGGGATAGAGTAGTTATATTTGTTGTTTTGTTCATCTTACCTCTTCAGGGATGTCCCACTGCAGTCTGCTTGGTGGTGGGATGCTAGGATTAGTATCTCCTTTACAATGTCCGTCCTCTAGGTATCCCAGGTCAAGTTTATCTGTTGCCATAACATACTGTAAATGCAATACAAAATTAAAATTGTAAAAGGCAGAGGCAACAACATGGTTCATAAAAAGGACTTTTATTTTTATCTAACTCTAACACTATCTGTGTACACTCTTACAAGCGAGATCTGCCATTTCAATTTGACCTTTAATCTGTACAATGCCTTTTCTAATGCGTGAGTAAGTTTAAAATCATTTACCTCCCAGAGATGGCCCACAATTGGAGCATCAGCCCAGGAGTGCTCGCAGTTCATGCCCATCTTCCCATTCTTGAACACAACGAAACTAATTGTTTTATCAAACCACCTATAAAAGAAAAGACAGACATAGGAAATGTGTGCAAAGCGCAACAGCAAGCTGGGGGCCTTAGCACCTGATCAGTACTTAAGTATACGGAAGCTTTATGTTGAGTGCTGATTTCTGATTGTTTATGATGGGTTGCTACTTGCTAAAGATCTTTGCACCCTTTAAAGATGTTTTACTCTTGAAAACAACCCCAGTGTTAAAACAGCTGATGATGAGGTCGCTGCCTCACTGGCGGGTACCCCGGTACGATTAGCCATACAGGCCTGTCTATTGGGGGCTCATGTCCCGGGGGTCCCTGTTGCCACTATGAGACTGATACATACTATTTGTATTGCCACTTTATGGGCTATTGCCTTACATTGGAAGTCCAATGCTGTACCCTTGGCCTCTGTTTTACACAGGGTTGATGCTGTGATGCTCATGGAACGTATTCATTATACTTTACTGGATGGGATGCACTTATTTGATAAAAACTGGGAATCATGGAGGGATTGTAGACATTTATTGCATGATTAACAACATTCCAAGTGAAGGTTGACTGGCATATATTGTTGACAGGTGTATCATTCAGCCTACTTTATTGTCTACATATTTCATGTACTTGCAATCTATTCTTTTCTATTTCCTCTCTTTTTTATGTTAATATACTTTTCTGCATTGTATTTTTCAATAGTGCCTTGTTTTTGCTGTAAGAATCATTTGAAAATGTACTGTTGTTTTTCAGTTTACTTTTGCAAAATAAAACCGTTTGTAAACAAAAAAAAAAAAAAAAAAAGTGATGAAATGTGCAAATAGAACAACTTTTCAAAATATTAGGATCTGATCTTTTGGAAAGAGCGTAGAAGGGGAACAGAACTCTCAAGAAGATGTAAGCCACTGTAGGGTCCTCCAGACGCCCCTTATAATTTTAAAGTAAACTTATTTTAAAGTAAAGTTTTACACATAATTTGTGTAAAAGTCCCCATTCCGTCAGCACATGCTCACCTTTCCTTTACACACCTGCCGTTAATTTCACCCAGTACTTGTGGGCATGGTAAAACATGTGGCTTACATGGTCTTACATGGAGTGGGGAAATTCCTTACTCAAGTAAGCTTCAATTAGAGCAACACAAGGCTTATTTCTTCAGCTGTGGAGGTTAAAAAGAGCAGTGGGTAAACAAAGGAAATGTGAGCAACTGCAACTGGAGAAGAGGGGGATTAAAGCATAAGTTCACCTTTGGTAACATGTTACATCCCATGTGGAAGAAAAATACATTTGAAATATATTTTAAAAATATTCTTCCCAAATATATTGCCATATATTTGAAATGCTACAATTTTGGACATATTCAATATATTTCAAATATATATACACTCACACACACACTGCATGTTGAAATGCGTTTTAATTACAAAATATATGAAAAATATTTTTTAAAATACATTTCAAATACACTGCATATCTTTAAAAATACAAATCTACATTTTTGGAATGCATTTACAAATATATTTAAAAATATATGTAAAATGACTTTTTTATATGTTAAAAAAAATCAGAATATATTTTTAAAAATATATATTTTTTAAATATATTCTTCAGATTTTTTAATATATATATTTATTTAAATATATTTTGAAATCTATTGAATATGGCTAAAATTGTAGTATTTCAAATATATGGCATTGTATTTGGGAAGAATATTTTTAAAATATATTTCAAATATATTTTTCTTCCATGTGGGATGTTCCACCCATTTTTAGTGTGGAACATGTAACATGTTCGCAATGCTGCAGTCGCTGCCCAATCCTCCCCCTCCCTGTGACAGCAGTACGGAGAGAAGTTCCCCATACCAGTTGTCACTTTTTAATAACAGTGCAGCCGTGTGGTTCTCCATCCACAGGGCTGGATCATTCATTCACAGAGTTCTGTGAATGAATGAACTACAAGTTCCAACAGCCTTAGAGGCTGTTGACTTGTAGTTCTCAATGAACTACCATGGTGCTGTGGAGCGCCCTGGTAGTTCATGAATTCTTCCTGTCAGTATATCTGCTTGCCTGTATATCCCATACAAGAAAGCAGATATACTGACAGATCTGCAGGAGACCTGCACGGCACCAGTGATCTGCTGATAGCTGGTGCAATACTTTACAGGCTCCTGTAACAAAATATAATTAATGCACATTTTTTTACCTGCAAAAAAAAAGTGCATTTATTATTTTTTTTCCAAACGATGAACTTATACTTTAAAGTGAAACTGTTGTTCTTCGCTGCATAACCAAAGCACGGGTTCACTTTAGGTATAACTAAAGGCAATCCTTATTTTATAGTTTTGGGTAAAGAAGAGATGGACTAGAAAACCTGTTGATATTGCTGCCGATGCCCCCCGTTAAGAAGTTTCATCCTCTCTATCTATCCTGTTTACCATTATCATCTAAAGCGAAAGTAAAAGAAACCCCAAATTATGGGTTGTCCACCAAAAACTAAAGGGGGGAAATTCACCAATGGAGACACTATTTCTAGTGACCTGGGGGTCCCCAAGAAATTCCCTTAATTTGCAGAGATTTTCTCACTTTCTGTTCTGGCTATGGGACAGGAAATGAAGGGAAATCCCCCCCCAATCGGACACAGATGGCAAAAAACAATCTGACAGGGGTTATAACCCTCCCTTACCCTATCCAAAATGAAAAAAAAAAGTTTTGCCTATAGTTCTACTTTAAAGCTTGGTTCACATCTGTGCAGGTGGTTCCACTGCGGATCCGCACAAAACTCCGTGCAGCGGCACCACCAGCCCAGAGGAATGCGGACCCGCAGACAGGTGCCATTACTTCTAATGGCACACTGCCCGCACTGGAAAACGCAACCGTACTGGGAACTGAGGTTACATCCATGTAAACCAGATGTAATGTAAGATCATCGCTTCTGGGTTACTATAACATAGAGTCAAACAAAGCCGATTTGATCTTTGTGTGGCTCTATGACCTGCTGGCGGAAGTGTCAGCTGGTCGATTGGGACTTCCAGTGGCACGGGAGATCCTGGTAAAGCTGCAGAAGGTGGCGGGAGAAGGAGAAATCCCCTCCTGCTTGTAAAAGCAATACAGTGGCTAGTTAGCCACTAGGATGGCTTTTACAAGAAGGCTGACTGCCCGCTGTAAAAAAATAGTACTGAGATGATGTTTGAAGCTGAAGGCATCATCCCAGTATAACTACTCAAACCCCAGTGAAGTACGGATACGTCACTGGAGCTGAAGTGGTTAAACCATAACAAAAAAAGAAAAGAAAAAAAAGAGTTTTTACTCTATTCAGCCAAATTTAATCAAGTAAATGTAAGGAGACATAACACAAGATATAAGGCGAACACAGATAATATGGTAGCTGCTAGCACAAAAGGCAAGGTAACAAACCCACAGTAACCAATTCAAATGTAAGTGCAGCGCTGCACCTACATTTGAAATGTAAGGAGACAGTTGCACAGACACAATGAATAAAATAGTCCTCATATACAAATATCATTCAGAAGGAATACCTGTCATAACATTTTCCATGTAAGAGAGACTTGGCATATTTGTCAAGAGATGTCACAGGGTCATCCTTCTTGTATCCCTGTTCAGTGTCATCCAGGGTTACAAAGAAAGCAGCTTTCTCAACAGCATCCAGGCTCTGCTTGTTCTTTCCATTTACAAAGTGGGTTTTACGAGCATTGGCCCAGGGTACCCTGTATTATACACATAAAAAGTATATGAGTTTATCACTGGTATGAAGACCTAATGTGCAATTCCTGCATAATCAAACGTATGTACTTTATGATGAATGATTTAATTGTTTTCAACATCTGGAAATTAGTGTATTGCCTTTGTGGCCTGCTGTTTTCATAGCAAGAGGCAGGAAAAAAAATCTAGTCTCTGAATTTGTACAGTAGATACAGTATACAGTAATTAGTTTTAACCCTGGTTCACACAAAAAAGCGGAACCATGTATGGCCAGTTTTAACAAGAACTGAACAAGGGCCTGTGCCAATGAGCTTTGGGCTTGTGATAACCACTTCAATACCAGGCACTTCCACCCTCTTCCTGCCCAGGCCAACTTTCAGCTTTAGCCCTGGTTCACACTGATGCGATTTCTGCCGCATTCCGAAATGCATAGAATCACGACAGGTGAAATAACATGAGTTTCTATGGAGGCCATTTACATATATGCAGTGCGATTCTGATGCGGTTTTAAAAAGGGTCCTGTGCAACTTCAGTGCAGTGCGATTTGTAGCTACATAGACTTGAATGGAAACTGCTTATATGTTCTAAGATAACATGATTCCAATACATTTTCTGCAAGTCTTTTCTTTGTTCTTTATCTCCCGTTCCTGGTCCATGGGAGAGAGACAGAGTGAGAGACTGACTGAGAACACTGCCAAATCTCATCAGAATCACACCTGAATTGGTGAGCAACTACCCCTTGAAATTGCAGAAAAAATGCACAGCATCTTTGGGAACCTAGCCTTAAGGATGGTGTCAATGGCTTTTGTTTGCATCAGACAGGTTTCGGTAATAAGAATGCAAAACCGGGTCAATCAGTGATCACATGCAGAGTAGTAAGCAAGATGTCACTTCTGACATCATTGCTTACTACGTGTGAAATCTGTGAATGATCACAGAGGTCACATGGTCCAAGGCTATTCACAACAGCCTTGTACCATGTGACAAGCTGTGACCAATCACAGCTCACAGTAGTTCTCAATGGCTACTGTATGATTGCTTTTACAGCCTTTTTGGGTGTAAAAGCAATCAGTGTAAAAAAAAAAAAAAATATTCATCAACCCCCACAAGTAGTACAGTGTCACCATGGTGACACTGTACTGCTAGGGTGACAGTATGTAAAAAAACACAAATAATATAAAAAAATAAAAATTAAAAAAAAAAAGTTTAAAAATTAAAATTTTTGGTTATAAACTAATTTGGGTTACTTTTTTTTACTAAAAAAATAACGGAATAAATTTTGGCCAAGATTTATGATGAAACATTATTTGCAAGAAAAACCTTTTTTTCCAAATTTTTGGACTTTTTCATTTACATAGCAAAAAAAAATAAAAATCCCAGTGGTGAATAAATACCACCAAAATAAAGCTTTATCTGTCTCAAAAAAAATGCTAAAAAATTCATATGGATACAGTGTTGCATGACCGCGCAATTGTCATTCAAAGTGTGACAGGACTGAAAGCTGAAAATTGGCCTGGACAGGAAGGGGGAAAAAGTGTCCGGACTTGAAGTGGTTAAACGACCCTATAGATAGACAATGGAGTGGAAGTTTAAAAGGGTATGGTCATTCACCCCTTTATAAATAGGCATTTAGCTGTCAGACTAATATAACATTTTATCTGTGGTGTAAAAGAGATGATGGAGATGCAAAGATTGTAGGTATTGTAAAGCATAGCACAATTCAATGACAGTTATTGAATTATTAAAGCGGTATTAAACCCAAAAGCAAACATTTATTATATCGCAGCTTACCAATTCTTAGATGTGATGGCTGCATTAGATTTCTTTCTTATGCTTTCTCTCTTTTATTTTCACATGGTGATCCAGCCAGTAAGGCTGCTGTTTTTCAAGAGAAAAAGCTCTCCTGTAGATGCCGCAGTTATAGGGATGATACAAACCATTTAACACTGACAGAGGTGTTTATAATGATACGTTTTTATTTTTGTAACACTTTTATTCCAAAAAGGAAAAAACCTGTTTTCTGTAACTGCTTATAAAGTATTAGCTGGAGTTCAGCTTCAATTTGTGTATTTAATTCTGCTAGTCCATGTAACACTCCCCTCTATCCAGACTGACAATGCTGCTGTCCAAAGGTGCCCCCTGTGCTTATTCATCCAGGGAGAGGCACTCTAATACAGGAGGCTGGCTAGATCACCAGGTTAAAACAGAAGGGAAAAAAAACACTAAAAGAAAATCTAATGACTGATTAACTGCAATATATTACATTTTTTGTTTTGGGTTTATTACTATTTTAACCCCTTGACACCGAGTACACGCAAATATGTGGCCTCTCAGCATCTGGGCCTTGACGCCAAGTGGCCACATATTTGCGTGCCATTAGAAAATACATATGTGCTAAGAGCGCGTGCCCTGCGTGCTCCCAGCACATATGCCCGTGACTCACAGAAAGGTCCCAATCTCCCCTTGCGATTGGGACCTTTTCTGATCATGTGACCACCATGACCGTGAATCACAGTGGTCACATGACCCTAAAGCCCCGCCCGCCTCCCGGTTTCTGAAACTCTTAAAGGTCCAGGAGGCACAGGCGCCAAAAGGTTAAACAGCTTTTATGGAGTATTTTTACATATGCTTACAGTTCAGGGTCCCATTTATTATCAGAACCCGCTAGAGGAGCCCCTGGCAGGTGTAATGGTCCACTACTTACCTGTCTCCAGCAGTAAGGGCAGCCAGTTTCTCCTCCCCAGGCTGGGGCTCAGATTTGTCATCCAATATTCTTTGCATCTGCTGTTCAATCTCCCTGGGCTTCAGTAATCGTCCATCATGATAGAGCCACACTTTGAAGTAGCGCCCCTTGTGGTAGACAACAATGTGTTTGCTGTCCTTTACATGCTGAAGGGTGTCTACAATGGTGAGAGAGTTAAAATGATAAAAACAAGAGCCCAGTACAGGCTTAATTTGTCTTACCAATTGCCCTTCCTCCAGGGACTGAATTCTATTAGATATCAAAGGGCAAATGGGTTGACACCATCTTTCCTGTGGAGACTGGTTTAGATCACTGTTGTGTTGCTTAAAGAAGTTGTAAATTTGAAGTGGCACAATTCTGGCGCTCTGTATGCACTTCATACACACTGCTATGATAAGCAGCACCTGTTTGTGAGCTTGACCAAGATTTTTTGGCTTACTTCTGAACTAAGGCTACGTTCACACTAGCGTTGTGTGCAGGCGGCAGAGAGGCGTTTGGGAAGCGTTTTTACCGCTTCCCAAACGCCTCTGCCAATTCTGCACATTACAGCACATGGTGCTGTTCTAACGGGAGCATTTGCGTCGCGTTGCGTCGTGGCAAAACGGATGCCTCTGGTCGAGTCAGGAGGCTTTGAAGCCTCCTATCCTCGTCCATGGTTCCGGCCGGGGCGTTTGCGATGCGGTTGCGACGCGGTTGCAGGGGCGTTTGCGGAGCGGTAACACCACTCAAACTGCATTATAGGCGTTTGTGGGGCGTTAAAAAACGCTAGCAACCTCCGCTGAACCGCGCATGCGGCGTTTGCGGAGCGTTAAAAAACGCTCCGCAAACGCCGGACCAGCGCTTGCCAAACGCTATAGGGGCGTTTGGCAAGCGTTGGTAAAACAGCCAAGTGTGAACGAGCCCTTAGACCTCCTAATAACTGAATAGATATAACCCATTTTATGTGCTGCCGACTAAAAGGTTTAAGAAGCCTGTAACTACCTGTCATGTGTTTTTCTAGAGGATATTCAAATTTATAACAATTTGTTGTTTCTTTGAAGACCCCCCAATGGATTCTGTGGCAGGTAGTGCAGAAGATTATACTACATCCCCAATGTTATGGTCCAACATAGAATAAATCCTCCAGCTGTCCTGTTGCCAGTTTGCACAGCTGCTGCCTGGGGATTCTGGAATCAGTGGGGTTGATTTATTATGGCAAATGGGCTGTTCACCTGGCAAGGGAAGCCACACATTGCAAGGGAATTTTCCCCAGAGCTTAGTGCATGTGGTGAAATGTGGTCAAACAATACCTAATCACATAAAAGTTATAAAAACAAAAAGCAATTTTGCTTGCACTTGATTGGATATTGAAGGCAGTACAGCTTCACTAACAAAGTGCAATTTCCCTTGCAAATTGAATAGAGTATTTGTCTCTAATACTTTTAAGTGAACCTTTGCTGATGAAAAAACTACTCCCAGCTTCTCAGTAGTAATTACAAAACAAAAAGGCAAGATGTTTGCCAAAATCAGGGGTTGGCAAGCCGTCGATCACGATCTACTGGTCGTCCATGGGCAGCCAACAAGTAGACTGTGAGCACGGCTCTGCTTCCCCCAGCCTCTGCTGCTCTCATGTTCACTGCAGAGTGGAGAGCGGGGGGGGGGGGGTGCAGCATAGTGCTAGATGGGGGGCAGGGGTGGGAGCAGTCTCAGTTAACCTTTGGAGTCAACTGTTTTTTATGAAAAGTTAACTCCGGCAGCTCCGGCTCCCACCTTCCATCTAGCACTATACTGTCTACTGATGTCCGCTCTGCTGTATACATGCTGTCAGGCAGGAGAGTGCTACCTACAGTGCTGTGTGTGTGGGAAGGGGGGGAGGGAATTGGAGGATGATGTGAAGGGGACAGAGGACACTGTTGGAGGGGGGACAAAGGACACTACAGTGGGGGGGGGGGTGATGTGAGAGGACATTGCTTTGGGGGATGGGGAGGCAAAGGACACTGCTTTAGGGGAGCAGAGGACACTACAGTGAGGGTGGGCGATGTGAATGGGGACATAGGACACTGTTTTGGGGGGGGTACAGGACACTAATGGGGGGAGGGGGCAGAGGACACTGCTATGGGGAGGCAGAGGACACTACAGTGGGGGGGGGGGGTGATGTGAAGGGGCAGAGGACACTGCTTTGGGCGGAGGGAGGGAGGGAGGTATTGTGGGGAGAGGGGTGCAGAGGACACTGCTTTTGGGGGCACAGGACACAACAGTGGGGGGGTGATATGAAGGGAGGTAGAGGACACTGCTTTGGGGGGCACAGGACACTACCGTTGGGGGGAGAGTGGCAGAGGACACTATACAGTGGGGGAGAGCTGATGTGAAGGGGCAAGAGGACACTGCGTTGGGGAGTACAGGCCACTATTGTGGATGGAGGGAGCAGAGGACACTACAGTGGGAGGGTGATGTGAAGGGGGTAGAGGACACTGCTGGGGGAGCAGAGCGGCAGAGGACACTACAGTGGGAGGGTGATGTGAAGGGGGTAGAGGACACTGCTGGGGGAGCAGAGCGGCAGAGGACACTACAGTGGGAGGGTGATGTGAAGGGGGTAGAGGACACTGCTGGGGGAGCAGAGCGGCAGAGGACACTACAGTGAGAGGGTGATGTGAAGGGGGTAGAGGACACTGCTGGGGGAGCAGAGGGGTAGAGGACACTACTGTGGGGGAGGTCACAGCAGGACACTACTGTGAGGGTGATGTGAAGAGGGGCAGAGGACAATACTGGAATACGCTGTGTTATTCATACTGTCTTTTTATTGGATGCTTGATAGTTTTTTTGTTTTCTTTTGTAGGACACCGTCTAGATCCTCCACTCTGGGGATCTTTGATTTCCTACATGTTGTCCAGGTAGATCTCAAACGCTGAAAGGCTGCCTACCACTGGTCTTAATGATTCCTGTAGAAGGGGAGGATCAGCAAGTTTGAAATCAGATACTGTCCTTCAACAAAGATCACATGCCACCTGCCCAGGCTTTGACTTCTGTCTCTCTAGTATGGCTGAATAGCATACAGTATATTCTGAGATTCTCTTGTCTTAAAGGTCAACTCAAATATAGCAATTGGATGGGCACTGGTGAGCTAAATCATCTATTGTTTTTTTGTATATCCCAAAAATAACCCAGTGACAATGTCATCAACATTAAGCCGAGTCGCTGCTTTCTCACACAAGACCATAATGAAAGTATAACTTTCATTGCTGGATTCCCCGGTTGTCCATTTACTATACACTTTGGAGATTCAATTAGTGTGGCACGATCATGAAGCTTTGTAATGGCTGCAGAACTGGCCAATTTCAAGCCAATGGAGCACTTGAAAGAAAAAGCAAGCATTTAATGTGTGCCTTAATTTTTATGTGCCATTGGTGAAATTAAAACATTAATTATTTGCTAAATCAATGATCAATATAATTATCAGGCATTTATTAAATAAGAACCCACAAACCACAATCCATTAGTTGGAAGCTGTTAGCTCACTAGGAAAGTCACAGTTTTACGGTCAGTGGAAAAAATGGCATTATTCTTATCCTCTGACAGTAAAACAATATTGGGTTAGTAAAAGATTAGATCATGCAAGAAGGTGAAGTATTAAGTGGGTTTTGGTGCAAAAATAGACTGTGGTGTGCTAAGCAACATTTAGGTGAAAAATAATGCAAAAAGCATTGAGTGGCAATTCAAATGCAGACTTGACGTACATCACACTAATATTATAAAGCTTCCTTACTGTGTGGCCCGTTTACAAACAAAACTGCTGAATAATGTAGATCACAGACAGATATTTCACTGAACTGTTAGTAAAAGCAGATGTACAGGAAGTAAGATAGACAGTGCCTTGAAAAAGTATTCATACTCCTTGAAATGTACACATTTTGTCATGTTACAACTAAAAACGTAAATGTATTTTATTGGGATTTTATATGATAGGCCAACACAAAGTGGCACATGATTGTGAAGTGGAAGGAAAATGATAAACGGTTTTCACCATTTTTTACAAATTAATATCTGAAAACTGTGACGGGCATTTGTATTCAGCCCCCGAGTAAATATTTTGTAGAACCACCTTTCGCTGCAATTACAGCTGCATGTCTTTTTGGGGATGTCTCTACCAGCTTTGCCCATTCTTCTTTGCAAAATAGCTCAAGCTCTGTACGAATGGATGGAGAATGTCTGTGAACAGCAATTTTCAAGTCTTGCCACAGATTCTCAATTGGATTTAGGTCTGGAGTTTTACTGGGCCATTCTAACACATGAATATGATTTGATCTAAACCATTCCATTGTAGCTCTGGCTGTATGTTTAGGGTCGTTGTCCTGCTGGAAGGTGAACCTCCATCCCTGTCTCAAGTCTTTTGCAGACTCTAACAGGTTTTCTTCTAAGATTGCCCTGTATTTGGCTCCATCCATTTTCACATCAACTCTGACCAGCTTCCATGTCCCTGCTGAAGAAAAGCATCCCCACAGCATGATGCTGCCACCACCATGTTTCATGGTGGGGATGGTGTGTTCAAGGTGATGTGCAGTGTTAGTTTTCCGCCCTATTTAGCATTTTGCCTTTAGTCCAAAAATTTAAATTTTAGTGTCATTTGACCAGAGCACCTCTTCCACATGTTTTCTGTGTCCCCCACATGGCTTCTCACAAACTGCAAACGAGACTTATGGCTTTCTTTCAACAATGGCTTTCTTCTTGCCACTCTTCCATAAAGCCCAGATTTGTGGAGTGCACGACTAATAGTTGTCCTGTCAACAGATTCTCCCACCTGAGCTGTGGATCTCTGCAGCTCCTCCAGAGTTACCATGGACCTTGTGGCTGCTTCTCTGATTAATGCTCTCCTTGCTCGGCCTGTCAGTTTAGGTGGATAGCCATGTCTTGGTAGGTTTTCAGTTGTGCCATACCCTTTCCGTTTTTAGATGATGGATTGAACACTGCTCTGTGAGATGTTCAATGCTTGGGATATTTTTTTAAACTTCTCCACAACTTTATCCCTGTCCTGTCTGGTGTGTTCCGTGGCCTTCATGATGCTGTTTGTTCACTAATGTTCTCTAACAAACCTCTGAGAGCTTCACAGAACAGCTGTATTTATACTGAGATTAAATTACACACAGGTAGACTCTATTTACTAATTAGGTGACTTCTGAAGGCAATTGGTTCCACTAGATTTTAGTTAGAGATATCAGAGTAAAGGGGGCGGAATATAAATGCACTCCACACTTTTCAGATATTTATTTGTGAACATTTTTGAAAACCATTTATCATTTTCCTTCCAGTTCACTTTGTGTTGGTCTATCACATAAAATCCCAACAAAATACATTTACGTTTTTAGTTGTAACATGACAAAATGTGCACTGTATGTATACATGCACGGTGCAACTATCAGTTAATTAGGATGATCTATACTAAATCTATTCACAGACAAGCAGCAGAGGCATGCAATAATGTCCATTCATATGAACATGGTTATATTCCAGAAGATGGCTGCACCAATTCTAAACAAGCAAAGACAAATATGAGGGGTCTTCAAAAGGTTTCAGTACTTTTATATAACAGAGTTAAAACAAGTGGGGAAACATTCTGAAGAACCCTTGTAATAATGAATTAGGCAGTATATGTTCAATAAATACTTTATACTACCTAGTGAAAACAATGCTACCTGAACACTTTCTGCATAGAGTAGCAATTACCTTCTACACATAGATAAGGGCATGTTCCCAGTGTCTGGGTGGGTGATAACACCATTGTGATATTTATTTTAGGTACTTATATAGCGCTGTCAATTTACGTAGTGCTTTACATATATATTGTACATTCACATCGGTCCCTAACCCTTGAGGGGTGTACAAACTAAGGTCCCTAACTCACATTCATACATACACATACTAGGGTTCAATTTAGACAATGCAGAGCTATCAGACCTGTATTGTACAAGAAGGAGGCTGGTGTGCAGCTGTGGCCAAAGGGTCTTAGAGAGGAAGCAGCACTGGACCGGATGTACGGATTGGGAAAGCTTGATGAATAGGGAATAAGGTAAATATTCACCTTATTCATGCACCCCTATATCTAACTAGTAGTTAACCATTAAAAGTGTGTGTGTGTGTGTGTGTGTAGGGGGGGTTATTGGGGCGCTGCAAGGGTAGATTTTGGTTAATTCCTGGAGATCAGCTTTAGGACAGGAAAGGGGATGAGTCACTTCGCTAACTCAATCAGTTATGTGGGGTATTTTCAGCTTGAACTATTTAGCTTTGTAAACAACAAGCTAAGCAAATAAGGACAGCATGGAATACATGAGAAAAGAAGCCTTGTGTTCCAGCTGCTGGCTGGCAATGAATAAACAATTTTTTTTTTAGTCCCTATCATAATAAAGAACAAATATTTCTGCAAAATCACTAAACATTCCCTTTATGCCTTCAATGGAAAAGAGGACATATGGCTCTTTCTTTCAATATACAAGTGCTGTCTGATCCCAGGTACATAAGCATGGCCATTATAAAGAACACATAGGGGAGACTTACTAAGACTGGAGCTCCCGTAATCTGGTGCAACTGTGCATGGTAGCCAATCAGCTTCTAACTTCAGCTTGTTCAATTAAGCTTTGACAATAAAACCTGGAAGCTGATTGGTTTCTATACAGAGCTGCACCAGATTTTGCGCCATGCAGTTTAAGTAAATCTCCCCAAAATAATTTCTGCCCGTCACGTTCATCTATTAAAGAATAAGTTCACCTTTGGGAACATGTTACATGTTCCACCCGTTTTTAGGGTGAAACATGTAGCATGTTCCCAATCCTGCAGCTGCCACCCGATCCCCCACTCCCTGTGACAGCAGTTTGGGGAAACTTCCCGTACTAGTTGTCACTTTGCAGCCGCTTGGGGCTCCGCTGACACGGCCGGGTCATTTACTTACAGTGTTCTGAGAATGAATGGACTACAAGTCCCGACAGTCTTAGTGGCTGTCGGCTTGTAGTTCTCAATAAACTACCACGGCACTGTGAGGGAAGTACGAGCAAGCAGATGAACTGACAGTCTGCAGGAGACCTGCATGGCATCAGCGATCTGCAATGCTTTCTAGGCTCCTACTACAAAAAATAATGCACGTTTATTACCTGCAAAAAAATGTGCATTTATTATTTTTTGTAGATAGGTGAACTAATCCTTTAAGCCTCAGAGAAAACCTTTGAAGGTAAAAAAACAAATGTGTTCCTTCATATAAGTCTTTGCTAACTACAGTGGCATTCCAGAGAATTTTTTGCAGATCTGTTTGGTAACTCAGCATGAAATAGTTCCAGCACTTTTCTCCTGTACAGACGTTTTGGGGTTTATTTACTAAAGCTGGAGAGTCCAAAATCAGACTCCCTTCTGCATAGAAACCAATCAGCTTCTAACCTCAGCTTGTTCAATGAAGCTTTGGCAATGAAACCTGGAAGCTGATTGGTTTCTATGCAGAAGGGAGTCTGATTTTGGACTCTCCAGCTTTAGTAAATAAACCCCTTTGTGTAATAAAGACCAGTCACCGATGCTCTCTTTCCTTGTGCTGGGTTCCTGGTCTTGTATCCACCCTCTTGTAGTTTTCTGCAGGTTGCATGTAATGTGTGCACCTACTGAGAATCATCTACAGCCCTGCTTTCTGACATGTGTAGGATAGTGATGTTGTCACTGTTACTTTTACAGGAAAATAACTAAATAAATAATAAAATGTTTTGTGCCCAGAGTTCAGAATTTCTAGAAATCCACTAAAAATGAAACTAGCAGCAAAGCTTGCCATGTGTGTAAAACCTCAGAATATCCCAGAGAAATACAGTATACAGCAGTCAGTTTGTAAATGGTCCACTCTGGTAATGTTAGGCTCTTGTTTTTCATTTTGAAACAACACAACAAAAACATACAAAAATTGTAATGTTGCCACGTGCGTGTTAAAAAATGTGATTCTTGCTGCAAATGCGCTATAATTGAGGTGACTGACAACATGCAAGACAGGGCCAAAGCTGTACCTGTCTCAACGCCAGGTATACGGCTAGTATTGAACATTCGTTCATACTGGGCGGAACACATTGGAATGGTACTATTAATCATAAGCTGAAAGGAAACAAAGGATGAGACAAAATAAGGTGAGGGTATGGAAAGTAAAGTATTGTCAAACAGGCAAAAAATTATTTAAATAAAAGAATAAAAAACATGAAAGGACCCAGATGAACCTGGAATGGAAACACAAAATAAGGAGAGGCAGAGCCAAGCAGCCATCTAGACAAGGGAAGGACATTTATGTGAAATATTACCTGTGAGATACCATAAAAAAATTCCCATAATTGAAAACTGCTTCCAGGCTGTGCCTGTTGGCTCATTATCAGTTAAGAATTAATTTAGGAATTTTCCAAAGCGAGGCCAAATCCATCAAATACAATAATAATATAGTATAACCCACAAATTAATTAGATGTCAGCTTCCATAGAGTTATATCCTTGGTTCCTTGTAAATGACAAAGCCAAATCAATTCTGGCAAATAAGCACTTTGACTTGTTGCCACCTAATCTTATTGACTGTAAACCTTGGAAGTAGACATCCATGCAGATGTGATGGGTGAGCTCTCTCACAGTTAATATTTGCCTATTAGCGGGGACTGGTTATACAACCACTGGCTGCTCTTACCTGTTTCTTCTCCAGGGATCCGGGAAGTATTAAACATTCTCTCCCACTGAGATGAGCATAGTGGAACAGTGGATCCCATCAGCAGAATCTACACCACATACCACACAGTGTGCCGCAAGGGTTATAAATACAATTTTAGAAAAAATATTAAGGGTAGAAATAAAGACAAGGCAATGTAGTTTATTTACAACGGTTTGCGTCCTCCAAAAAAAGTTACAATAATTCTGCTTTAACTGAAAAACAGATCTATACTTAAGTCCTCATGCACAATGGACGTTTTTATAGCTGCTGTTTTTCGCTTTTGATGTTTTTTTTTCTACAGCCAGTAAACCCCCCAGCATGTTATTCTATTTGTCCATGCACACATAGACTGTAATCAACGTTTTTTGGCTGGGACATTTTTTGGCTGGTAAACAAACCCAGAACTAGTCGGTGTTTTAGAACTAGAGGCGTTTTTTAGCTGAAAAAATGCTCCAATGCTGATAAACGTGGCAAAACATGGTAAATCGCGGCAAACCAGCATTTTTGGATTTTTTTTATGAAAAGAAAATTTTTCTTTGGTTAAAAAAAACCTCTAAAAAAAGCCAAAAAATGCGACAAAACGTCTCTAAACACTACTACAAAAATGCACGTTTTTAACATGACTTTACACAGCTAATGTTACCAGCGTTATTAAAACGCCCAGTGTGCATGGAGCCTAAAAGTCAACCATACAATTTCTGTAAATGTCTGTAAATTACAACAATGAACTTCTCTTGTTTGCTCCTTTTTGGTCTGCTAAATATACTATTGAAAGTGTTTTGCTATATTTGCTAGATATGTGCAGAAAACCCTATTAATTGTGTAAGAGATTCAGAGCAGTCCTGTATCCTCTACACACTGTACAACTGGGCAGGGCTGACACCTCTCAGGCAAAAAATACAATGGGGTTGATTTACTAAAGGCAAATAGTCTGTGCACCTGCAAAAGCACTCCAAGTGCAGTTGCTCTTGATCTTAGGGGAAGCATGAGCATGTGATTGGGTATTCTTTGCAAAGTGAGGCTTTACTTCATTTATTAAGCTCTGGAGCAAGTGCACTTGCAGTGCACAGTATATTTGTCTTTAGTAAATAAACCCCTATGTGTTGTCAGCCCACAACATGAACATTAGGAGCTGAATGGATTGCTGGCTGATCAACGGGACTTTAAAAAAATAAAACATGGGGAAATGTGTTTGTTTTGAAGTGATGTATTGTATATGTTTTTTTTTATTTAGTCAATTTAAGTTTTTATTACAAAGATGAAGGATTAGAACCTATTGCAGGTCTTTATTGCTGTCTCTTTCCCTATTTCTCCTTATGTCTATTGGACAAGTGTTAGACAAACATCTCCTCCATTTCAATTTAGTCAGTATTGAGGACACAAACAGACATTAAAACACATATTCAGAAGAGTAGGAAAGATTTGGTATTCTTTTCAGGATGTTATTGCTGTATGCGTCCCCCTGACAGGGATTTCCCCTTACTTCCTGTCCATGTGATGGATAACAAAGATATAAGGAAGAGAAGAGAAATCTGCTCAATGGACATAGAGACAGCAGTTATAATCTGACAGCAAATGTCTGCTCAACCAGGACACATTTATAACGTGACAGGTTAAATCCTTTGTAACTTCATTCAAAACTAAAAACTAAAAAAAAAAAAAAAGTGTTTTGGCTGGATTTAAGACAGCATAGCACTTCCCATTTGTTATTCTGTAACCAAGACCTCCATTAACAGACTCATACAGTGCCTCAGCTAGTCAGACTTCAAGAATGAATCACAATGTACAGCATGATCATGTCATTAGGTTGTGCTCATGCTTATCTGGTACATTTACATATTTTCCTTTTAATAGAATGCCAACCAGGGTTGGTGGATTCATGAGAAAGACCCCAAATTAAATACATGAACTACACTCCAGAATGTTTTCCATCAAGTCTCAAAGACCAGCAAGCTGTTCGCACCCCCCTGAGCCTACAACATTCTTGAGCACAGAAGTATGGCTCCAGCAGAAAGAACCAAGTCCAGCTGATGAATCTTGGTGCTAGAGGTCTAAAGATGGTTATATGTCACATCCAACACAGAATTTTCATTATTGGGTGAAATTATATTTTACAAAAACTGGTAGTAATGCTATAGACATAACTATACATACCGGTTTAATTTCTTCTCTGTCCAGTTTTCTTCGATAGAGCAAAATGGCATGGATGGCATTGCCAGCTCTTGCTGCTTGGATTTGGGTTGGCAACACATATAAGTAATCCTGGAAGATAAAGGTAATTTTTTATTATTCATCACTATTGTGATCATGGAAAGAATATAATAACATAATTTAACCTGGACTGAAAGGCATACAGTATGTAAGCTCTCATTGCTGATCTTCTGAAAATACTAGTTGCCTGACTTATGCTGATGCACTGGGTTTTGTTCTTTCTGACACATTGTCCTGGAAGAAGTACGCAGATCAGGTATTCTGACTTTTTATTGACTTGCATCTGGTTAAAAACTGAAAATACTGAAGCCACAGGCTGCCAGGCAACTTCCAATAGAGGTCATCAATGGCAGCCTTAATGTGGTAGTAAACCACTGTAAAAATATTTTTAAAAATTGGGCCCCCTGCAGTTTTACGTCATAATGTACTACTATGCACCACATACTAGAAGCAAGTACTGGAGGCAAGCTTGCCATTCAAGAAAAAGCAACTGGTTTGCTCTGATCTCTCATAAATCCCAGCATATCCTTACATTTCCCTTGCTCTCATGCCACTCATATCAGCGCTGGGAGTCAACATTTCAGTGCTGGGAGCCAAAGGATATACTCAGTACTTCCAAATTTGGGAGGAGAATGTGACAGCACTTGGTCAATCATCTCTGTCACATGGAGAGGTTATACCCTTGCACAAGCTAAGAATCATGAGACTCATAGCTCACCTAAGGTCTCCCCTTTCACTACCCTGAATGGAAGACAGAGCAAAAAATAGGTGAGTAGATGCTGCTTACACAGGCTATGTTAAACTGAATCTGTTTTTATGTCCTGCATGGGGAAAGCACAGGATAACTTCAAGCTATAATGGCGGGGGTGGCTCTCTTACTACACTGTTAGTCACTAATAAATATAGATAGCTGTATCTTATTAGGAAACAAAGACCAATTAAAAAGGTAATAGCCAATATACTTATACTGTTATAATGTCAATTCATAGGAATATTATTCATGGGGAAAGGGCAAATGATGTCAAGTGGTAATAAAATGTCCTGTTCTATTTTTATAGTGGTTTTATTGTAGTTTGAACTTTATACTGGTAATGTTTTACCCAACTGTTCTAGTAATACGTAGTACAGTACATGAGATAAAACAATTTACAAGGAACTGGTGAAGATAAAACAGACACAAGTTAAATTCTGAATATATGGAAGTACTGGGGAAAATTAGCCACTGATACAATTCTGGTGCATTGATGGGCTGCATCATATTATGGCTATCTTCACAAAAATGTGTTGATAATACAATGGAAAAATGTTGCCCAACAGACAGGAAGCAGACTGACAGATCCCACTGGATAAATATTGCATTACATGCTATTTTAAATATATGTGTCAGTAGATTAATTCCCTAAACACAATAAATGATTAATATTTTAGATTTATGATGGAAATGATACATACAGGCAA
Organism: Staurois parvus; assembly: GCF_062004578.1. Lineage (NCBI taxonomy): Eukaryota > Metazoa > Chordata > Amphibia > Anura > Ranidae > Staurois > Staurois parvus. The sequence continues at coordinate 6,787,309 of NW_028318614.1, read as the reverse complement.
CTTTTATATTAAGGAGGCTCTACTCTGAATTGCACTGGTTTACTGGAGAGTTTAATGGTTTCTTTAAGGACCATCTCACCACATCTTGTCTGGCTGTACCATCTTGTCAGTCTATAAGCTCTGCTCCTTAGAAGCCATGGTTTCCATATACTGCACTGGTGATGGCCAGCGAGCGGAGTATAACATTTATTTATTTATTTCAGGTACTTATATAGCGCCCTCAATTTACGCAGCGCTTTACATATATATTGTACATTCACATCAGTCCCTAACCCTCAAGGGGTGTACAATCTAAGGTCCCTAACTTACATTCATACATACACATACTATGGACAATTTAGACAGGATCTAATTCACCTACCAGCATGCTTTGGAGTGTGGGAGGAAACCAGAGTACCTGGAGGAAACCCATGCAGGCACAGGGAGAACATGAAAACTCCAGGCAGGAGGTGCCGTGGCTGGGATTCGAACCAACGACCCTAGTACTGCCAGGTGGAAGTGCTAACCATTTAGCCACTGTGATGCATTTGCATGCATCTGTCATTTAAACCAACAGTTCCAGATGCAAATCTGGCCCAGGGGCAAAGAAGAACGATCTGCATTGCCACTATCCTAAAATGAGTAATCAACCTATTTTAAGGAGATGTGACAGAAGCAGGACATGCATAAAGAACATCTGTTAAAGGATGGCTCTACTCTGCTCCCCACTTGTTTTTTAAAGGACTTTTTGGTTGATTTTATTCTATCCCACCTACCTACCTTGCTATACTTTCTTTGCATAGACAAACTCACCATTGCATAGTAATTGCTGTTGACCATAATTGGTCCACGGCCTCTGAGGTAGATATACTCTTCCCACCAGTCGCTTACCTATCAACAAACAGAGAAATCAGCACAGGGAGAAAAGAGATTTAGAGTAACATTTTAAAGAAAAGCTTCATACAAATTATAAGCTATATCGAAACCTTATAATAAAAAAATAATATTTTGTCGCTTACAAGTCCTTAGATGTGGTGGCAGCATTTGTTTTCTTTTGTTAAAGTTAAGTATATGTTGCGCAAGTACAGAAAAATACCTGTTGATCCCATCAGAAATCGTGTATCCTTGTAACTTCCTATGGACTGAACTGAAATCTCAATGTTATCAGTTATCCTAACTTCCTCTATGTAATGCAAATGGGGAGAGGGGAGGTGTTTAAAGTCCAAATCAGGAGAGCACCCTACGCTGACAACACTGCTCCCCCATATCTATGGAGGAGAGGTGTTGTCAGCATAGGGTGCTCTCCTGATTTGTGTTATCACCGAGGTCAGGAAGTGTCTTAGTGGCAGAAACACCACATTAAAAAAAACACACCAGGAAAAGGAAACTAATGCAGCCACCACATCTAAAGACTTATGTAGTCTTACGTTTAGATACACTTTAATAGTGGGAATCCAGGAAATAAACAACCAGTTGTCTCTTGAAGCATGCCATGTCCCCCATTGTCTTTTGAAGCATGTTATATCTCCAACAAGTCCTATAGTGTTTTCATAGTCTCTGACCATCTCTTGTAGAATGTCTATAGCCTCTGACAGCTTTCTATAACCTTATAAAACACTGAATATTATGTTTGGCCCTTCAGTGATGACAGAAGCCGCGGTTGTGCCCTCATATCAAAAAAGCTGACCAACACTGATCTACAGCAACTGTCATGAGAGATGGCATGCATATAAAAGGTCCATATGACCAAATGGCAAGGACAGAGTCTATATTAACCAGCAAATTCAAAGCCTGGCCAAACTTTAGCTTACACTTAACCACTGCAGACTCTTTAGTAGAATTCACCAATACTGTTTAAAATATGAATTATAAGAGGCAAGAAGAAATAAATAATCTATTAATATCTGCTAGCTGCTATACAGTTTTACTAAGTATTATAAAATATTTAAAAAATATATAAAAATGCAGGTAAATATGTACATATATACAGTAATCGAGATACAATGGGTTTTTCATGAGGCATTCTAACAATGAGTACAATTCTAAATTCTGCACTAGTCACAAATATTTCTCCCACACGTACCACACACAATAACATGAAGAGGGTTTCTGGAAAATATAACATTTAGCACTGCTGGAGGAATGAGAGTGGCATATGAGTGCAGCCTTAAAATGAACATGTACTTTGTCTATGTAGAGCAAAGCAACAGGTTCACTTTAATTCCACCCCTTCAGTTGCTTATGATTACCTTTACTTGCTCCGTTAGTGAATGGCAGCAACAGCAAAAGCCTGCATAATCTTAAAGTCCTTGCTCAGATACAGGTAGAGCTAAAGGAAGGTTTAGGGTACATCTGGGTAATGGGTGTGGGGGTTAGGGTTGCAGAGAGTGTTGGAATTACAGTTGCGGTTACATAGAGGGTTGAAAGTTTTAGAGATTTCAGAGAGAGTTCAAATTAAAGGAAGGGTTAGGGTTATAGAGAAGGTTAGGGTTACAGGGAGGGTTACGGTTACAGAGAGGTGTGTTATTAGATGGAGGGTAAGGGCTACAGAGAGGGTTGGAATTATAGGAAGGGTTAGAGTTACAAGGAGGGTTAGGGTTACAAAGAGGGCTGGAATAACAAGGGCTAGGGTTACAGCAAATATTAGGGTTACAGAGAAGGTGGAATTATAGGAAGGGTTAGAGTTACAAGGAGGGTTGGAATAACAAGTGCTAGGGTTACAGAGAATTACAGCAATTAATAGGGCTACAGAGAAGGTTGGAATTATAGGAAGGGTTAGAGTTACAAGGAGGGTTAGGGTTACAAATAGGGTTGGAATAACAAGGGCTAGGGTTACAGAGAGTTACAGCAATTATTAGGGCTACAGAGAAGGTTGGAATTATAGGAAGGGTTAACGTTACAAGGAGGGTTAGGGTTACAAAGAGGGCTGGAATAACAAGGGCTAGGGTTACAGCAATTATTAGGGCTACAGAGAAAGTTGGAATTATAGGAAGGGTTAGAGTTACAAGGAGGGTTGGAATAACAAGTGCTAGGGTTACAGAGAATTACAGCAATTAATAGGGCTACAGAGAAGGTTGGAATTATAGGAAGGGTTAGAGTTACAAGAAGGGTTAGGGTTATAAAGAGGGTTGGAATAACAAGTGCTAGGGTTACAGAGAGTTACAGCAATTATTAGGGCTACAAAGAGGGTTGGAATTTGGGGTTGTATATGTGGGGGTGGGGGGGTTGGGTTTACAGAAAAGGTTGGATTAACAGGAAGGGTCAGAGTTACAGAGGGGGTTGGAACTACATGGGAGGCTTAGGTTTGCAGAGTTGAAATAACAGTTACGGCTACAGGGAGGGTCGGAATTAGAGGGAGGGTTAGGGTAACACACAGGGTTGGATTTGCATGGAGGGTTAGGGTTACATAGGAGGTTGGAATTGCGGTTAGGGTTACAGAGAGGTTAGTTTGCTTAAGCTGGCCATAGATTACTCATTCGTTTTTGTTTTATCAATCAGCCAGGGGGCTTCTTTTTTTTTTTTCTTTTGTTAATGAACAGATTCCTCAATCCACACAATAGAGGTATAGAGGTGGACAGAGGAAACCTTCCAATTGAAAGACTATATTCAGAACAGCAGTGACTCTCCGCTGTCAGAATACACTGGTCCACTGCTACTGCCACTAATCAAGACAAGTTATCCAACGCCTGTTCAACAGAGGTCGATTGTTGGATCGATTTCTGTCTGAGTGGGAGTGGTCACACAGAAATTGAAAGTGGGCTGATCCCTTCTGAAGTGGATGATGTTTGATCTATTTATGGCCAGCTTTACAGAGAGGGTTGGAATTAGAGGAAAGGTTAGGGTTACAACGAGGGTTGCAATTAGGGGGAGGGTTAGGGTTATGGAGAGGGTTGGATTTACAGCAGGGGTGGACTGACAACTCATGGGGCCCCCAGGCAATAGGGGATCATGGGGCCCCTGTGTCCTTGCCCAAACTCAAAAAAGCCTATGAAAAAGGTACTAGGGGCAGCTCATGGGGCCCCCTACTGACCCTGGGCCCTCGGGCAGTGCCCGAGTTTCCAAATGGTCAGTCCGCCCCTGATTTACAATTAAGACTACAGGTCTACAGAGAGTTGGAATTACAGTAAGGAGTACAGAGAGGGTTACAAGAAGGGTTAACGTTACAGTTACAGGGATCTAAAAGTAAGATATGGATTTCTGTGTCAGGCATCCTGCACAAAAAACTATTGCTGACCTAACAGAGCTGAAAGCCATTGCATCTATCAGAGCAGTTTTTGCAAGATGTACCAAGGCAGCAGAAGGCAGTGGTGCATGTCAGCGTGAAAAGAGGGACTGGGCAAATTGGGAACCTGGAGCAGCATACGTGAGATAAGACCTCTGCATCCTGCCATTCGTCAATTTTAAACTCTAAGGGCAAACAGCCTCAAGGAGAATGCAGGACAGTACGATTTGGGTTTGTATTCTGTTCACCTCTTTATTAGATATTTATTGTGAGACCACCAAGAATTTCCCAGTCTGTCAAATGATTTATTTTGTTATACTGAGCCTTTACAATGTTTAGGTTAAAATATTTTTGCAATATATAAGGATAATGCCACCAAATTCTGTTACATTCAAACCTACAGGTTTTTTTGTTCTGGCAATTCAGATGGCACGTCTGTCCCTACATCACACAGAACAAAAATGAAGATTGAGCCCATAAAAGAAAAACACTATTTTAAACTACAATAAAAACATTCTTATTTGCACTTACAGAGAGAAACTGGTGGAAAAAGCATGTCACTTACATAGTTTGTGGCCCACCATGATTTCAGTTTCAAGTACCACTGAAGTTTTGGTCCAAGGTTAATGGCAAAATCATCAGCAAGGCCTTCCATTCTCTTGAACTGCTGCTCATCCATGAGGGGCCTAACAGACTCCAAGTACTAAAAGAATAATGGAGAAAGGAGTTAGAGTCCTAAAATAATGATACTGTAGAGGTCATACTGCGCTGCTTTTTTTCTCCATTAATCATTTAGAAAATTACCAGTGTGTATGATTTTACTAATGTCTTCTACTAATGACTTGATATAAGATAAGAGCTGTAAGTACTGTTCATATGCAGTTACAGGACAACTAGCAAATCCAGTCCACCACAGGCAAAAATCAATAGGTTCAGTAACAGATATGACAATGAGTGTTTTATTATGAAATCTGAGACAATTGTAAAGACATACTGATTGAATGCCTCAAAGCAACTGATATGGTTCAATTCTGCATTTATAGTTGAGAAAATGAAGATTTCATTTGATTGGCTGCTGTAGGCCAAAACACACAGCTAATATTTCAAACACTAATGACCCCTAAGAGTATAAGTAAATTTTTTTTTTTTCAGAATGCGAGTTGCCAGCAAATCTTGCTATCGACACACAGTTCTTTTTTCAGCTATCCAAGAGCTGATTTTTTCCTCGCCTTCAATAGATTTCCATTAATTTCCTGCTCTGCATCCAGTACAGAAAATTAAGAGCGCTCTCCACATAGAAATGTGTCAACGAATAAAGGAATCTTCCTTTGAAGAGATCTCTGGTCATTTCTGGTTGTGTCTCAAAACAAGAAGTTAGGGAAAATCAACCCAAAATGACAGACAAAAAAATGACAGAGGTTTTAACCCTTCCCTACTATATTCAAAACTTAAAAAAAAAAATTGGGGGCTTTAGACTTACTTTAAATATGTATACAAAAAATCAAATGAACCGCGCATCAATAGTAGGCATATAATCGTGTATATGTTTCAAACATTCTTAGATTGTAAGCTCCAAGGAGCAGGGCCCTCCTAACACTCTTGTATTGAACTGTATTGTTGCTGTATTGTCTCCTGTTATATTGTAAAGCGCTGAGCGCTATATAAATCCTGTATAATAATAATTTAACATACAGCATGAATTGCCTTTAATAAAGTCCAAAATAGTGAAACAAGTGCAAGTGCTTGTACTCAACTTAATTGAAGTGCTTAATTTCTTCAGTCAGACCAAAATGCTCCACTGTGCTCAACAAGGTGCCCCACATGGCCTAAAACTCACCCTTAGCCAATGACCATCTATTTCTAGAGTGATCTATAATGCTTGTGGGGCATTCCCCAATGGAACAGTTGTCTCCAGATCTCCGCGTGCGTTTCATAGGGCTGATGTGACGTCGGCGGAAGTTGCGTCATTAAACCTCGACGCATTTCGATCAAAGATCTTTTTCAGGAAGTGCACTTCCGCCGACGTCACATCCACCCTATGGAACGCACACCGTTCTGTGGAGAGCGGAATACAGTGGTTTCCATACTATTAGGAGCAAGAAGCCTGAGTACACCAGGTGCCGGGCACAGGAATTTTATTTGTGAGTGAGATTTTGTTACATTTACCCCCCAATAAAATATCTTATGGTTTTACACTATGGGATATCCTCTTTTTTTGCTTTTTTTTTTTACATGCTTATCCTAAACTTACGGAGATATGGAAACAACTGTTCCATTGGGGAATGCCCCACAAGCGTTATAGACCACTCTAGAAATAGATAGTCATTGGCTAAGGGTGAGTTTTACTCCATGTTGGGCACCTTGTTGATCACAGTGGAGCACTTTGATCTCACTGAAGAAATTAAGCACTTCAATTAAGTTGAGCACAAGCACTTGCACTTGTTTCACTACTTGGGACTTTATTAAAAGGCAATTTATGCTGTATGTTAAATGTTTGAAACATATACACATGATTATATGCCTACTATTGATGCACAGTCCGTTTGATGTTTGGTATACATGTATTGTGGTTATTGCATAAGTTTAGGACTGCTGCAATAGCCTCATTTATCTCTTGTTTGTTAAACATTGCACGTCCAGTAGCATATGAGCACCTTTTTAATTACTTTAAAGATGAATTGCAGGTATGGGTATTTTGTAAATAGCTACATAGGTCCAGCTTGGACCAATGTAACTATTTATATACCATGCCAGGCCAATGTTTCTAGAAGCTGGAAATCACTGAAGTATACACCACTACTCCAGTGATCTTCACTTGCTTCCAGCTGAGCTGCTGGACCACTGCATTTTGCACACAGAAAGTTGGCCACTCAGGATGGACGCCATTCAGAGAATGCTTTGCATTTTCTGAATTGAATGCAAAGCAAAGCATTCTCTGATTGGATGAGGTGAAGAGCGTGACATTACCACCCTGCTTCTCCACCTCGTCCAATCAGAGAATGCTCTGCAATCACTAAGGGATTAATTTAATGTATTCTGCAAAAAAAACTGGTTGGTCCTGTTGTTCTTTATCTGCCCCTTCTGTCTATGTCCCCAGTGCAGCTGTGATTTCTGCAGAGCACGTGTTGGCAGCTACTGCAAATGCTAAGTTTTCAGTGAGTTTCTATGCTGAGCCTTTCCTCCCTATCCCATCTGAAGGTCCCATGTGACTATAGAGTCACACATGTGGGTGTATAAACTCTGGTAAATGACAGCCCACTCCCTCCCTCCTCCTCAATGCCCCTTAACCAGTTAAACACAATAGGGGTGGGATATTGTATTTTGATTGATGGAGGCTTTGCCTCCCTGTTATTCTAAGACACAGGCTGGAGGGGTGTGACACAGTTTGTGACTGTCAGAAATCCACCTACACCATGTTTTTATTTTGAACATGTGACCAGAAGCAGAGGACTAGAAGCTCCCCCTGCTTGTTTCCCTGCGGACAGGATGGGAAAGAGCTGGGTCATGTGACAGCTGTATATCGATTAGGAAAAAGGTACTTAGATTTTTTTTAAATTCAATAATTCCAGTGCTATCATCCACATACAATTAGAGAAGGGACAATGTAAATTTAACAGTGTGCATTTAGTATCAGTTTAACTAGTTCCTCTTTGCTGGCTGGAAAGGTTGAGTACAAGGGAACTTTGTTTATGTAACTCAAAGTCTGGGCCTGAAGGTGACATTCCCCTTTCCGTAAACCCTACTTACATGGCCAATGTGTTGAACAAAACCTCCAATGACTATTGTAAGGCAAAGCAGGTGATATATATTTTGTAGCATTTAAAAGAAAATAGTAAAAATTACACAAAAAATAAACAAGACATTGTTTCAATTTCATAATGATCAGAGGTTCACCCAGCATAACCTTTGCTCAATAATTTGAACATCTTGTAAATGACAAAGTAAAACCCCAGTCATTAAATAAGTACTCAACATTTTTTCCTCATACCTGTATTTCTGGGTTTTCTTCAAAACACATACTAACCAGCAAAGCAAATCCAGCGTTGTCCCACTGCAACCTGCAGTTGAGATGATTTACGCTAGTTCGCAAGCCGCCATCTTGGTCCCCTTTAGCAGGCTGCCTCTTCCAGGTGCAGGTAGCCGGACACTGATGTTGTACTGGGCCCACCCGCAGGCTACTCTGTGTGCCCAATCCTGCAGCCTCCTGGTAGATGTGATGTAAATGTCCCAGGAGGCTGCAGAACCAGGAACACGTAATTCTGGCCTAGGTCACAATGGCGGTGGGGGGAACAATAAGCCAAAAAAAATTAAGAAAAATCCTGCTGAGGAAGAAGCGTTAAACAGAACTAACTTTAGCTACCCATAAACACTTGTTAGTGTGATTAAGGGACGTTAAATCCATGCATAAAATGTACATCATTGACAGAATATGCTATAGTCATGGTCAGGGGCGGACTGACAACTCAATAGGGGATCATGGGGCCCGTGTCCTTGCCCAGACTCAAAAAAACCTATGAAAAAGGTACCATGGGCATCTCATGGGACCCCCTACTGACCCAGGGCCCTCGGGCAGTGCTCGAGTTTCCAAATGGTCAGTCCGCCCCTGGTCATGATAGATACTGTTTTTCTATCTGCACTCTCTTTTTAACTAGCAGTCAGAGAATGTCATGGGACCTGCCATAGGAGCAATACTTTGCTGAAGTGCTTATAATTAATACACATACACATAATACACACACACACATACATACTACTGTATTAGTATACTTAAAGGTTTACATTTTATTAACCAGTGTTTGTTTTCCATTGCTTTGATGAAATGCTTGTTTTAAAAATAAATTTTAATTAAAAGATGCATGCACGACCCTTTGTTAAAAATGTGTTGCTTCTAATAAGAAAGCTTAGCACTACCTTCATGCTTCCTGGCAAACTGGATTAATCAGCTAATTAAATTGTTTCTTCTCTAACTCATTCAGGTCAGCTCACCAGCAAAGCAAAGAAGCTGCCTATTTGAAAGACAGTCTTGAATCTGAACCCCAGGCAGATGGCAAAAACACCAATTAATGCAGTTGTGTATAACTGTATTTTTCCATACAACTTGCATAAGTACCTACAGCGGTGTAGAAAAGAATCACCCCCCTTTAAAATAATTACATTTTGTTGCTTTGCAGCCTTAGATGAAGACAGGTGAAAGATATAACACCAACATGTCAGGAAAAAAAAATAAGTAAAAAATCAAAAACAGAATCACTGAGTTGGAAAAGGGATCACCTCCCCCCCCCTTCCTAAAAATGACTCAATCAGGTGCAGCTAATCTCCTTCTCAATGGCACACAATGCAATTTGACTTTCATCTGTGATCACCTGTGGTCATTTTGATTAGCTCAGCATTAACACCCCGGTCAAATCAAGCCCGACTTTGAAATCGTGCGACTTACAGTGAAGTTGCACGATTTCAAATTTGGGTGCGATGCCAATTTCAGGAGCGATTTGCAAGACATCTGACAGAGATGTCTATGCAAATCGCACGAAAAGTAGGGCATGTACTACTTTAGAAATCGGTGCGGCTCCGACCAAGGTGGTTCATCAAAATACTGACACAAGGGGGTGACCCTTATCAAACTCAGCGATTCTGTTTTTGATTTATTTTTTTGCTGACACGTTGGTGTTCTATATCTTTAACTTAGAAGTTGCACTGAGTAAAAACAGCTGGATAAAACAAAAACTGTCTTGATTTTAGACTGCAAAGCAACAAAATGTGATTATTTTAAAGGATGATTCTTTTCTATATATACTGTAAATTTGCCATGATATCACCCCCTGTCTTCCTTTGGACAGCAGTCAGACTGGGAGAAAAAGAAGCAGCACCTAGAACCAATCAGACTCTGGTACATGCACATGGCTGCGAGGAAACATGCTAACAACAGAAAGCAGAATGAGCACAGCTGGTGACTTATTAGTGCTGTTCTTTCATTGTAGAATTATTCCAACTGAGAGCAGGGAGAGGACACCACTGTATTCCTTAACTCTAACAAAGAAAATGGTGTCACTCTCCTGGCTGTGCTGCCTGGCAGAGGTGTTAAAAATCAGAAAAGTGTTTGGACAAAAGTATAAAGCTTTTGACAGATAAGGCAGTTAGCATGTATGAATTGTAAACTTAGCTGTTTGCCAGGAGTACAGCTTTAAAGTGGTTGTAAGCCTCAGACAAATAAGAACAAAGCATATCCCTTTATAGTGTGTACTTGTCTCAATCCAGAGCACTAAGTGTCATTTGTATCTGCTGCTTTGTTTCTCTGCTATCAGTATGAGTCACTTCTGACAAGTTTCCTGACACCTAGAGAAAAATGCTGACAGGCGAGGGACGTCTAGCAGATTGACAGCCTCAGCTCTGTCCCTGTGAGCTGTGTGGAGGGGGGGGGGTCCCTTCCCTCTAATCAGCTCTCAGACCTATCCTCACTGAGCTCTGCAGTGTGTAATTTCAGCTCTCCGCCCCCATTATTCTGAACCCTCCGACAAGCTTTATAAATTCACAACTTTGGATGGATGTAGAGAAGAGAACACTGCAGATAAACAGGTACAACCTATGTAGGAAGATCTGTTTCATCTCTGTGTATCACTTGAGGGTAGTCTCTAGGTATACATAAGAGTTTACAACAACTTTCAGTGTTCTTTTCAGTTTTTTATTACAATTGGAAAATCCCCTCAACTAAGGAAATATTATCAAACAACACTGAATACGCAGCCATTGCTTCAGGACAAACATAGTTATTATCTGTAAAGATTTCCCACTTAAACACACTAGAAAGCAATGGTGAGATTTTTAAATAGAAGCAACAAGCTGATATAGAAAATTGAAGCATAGCTGGATCATGTACATCAGCATGTTAGAAGCTTACCACCATAGTAAGTGCATTGTGCCAGTGCTTCAAAGACTTACCCTATTACCAGGAGTTCCTACAAATTCACATAAAACAACAAGGTATAATTACCCTTCCATTTCCCATTTATTATACACTATATGGCCAAACGTTTATGAATACCCGACCACCATACTTATATGAGCTTACTGAATATTACCAAACTGAGACCATGGGCATGAATATGGAACTGCCCCCCTCTTTGCAACTTTACCAACCTGGACTTCCCCAAGATTTTGGAGTGCGACTGTGGGAGCTTCATTCCCATTCAGCCAAAAGAACAATTGTTCAGGTACTGATGTTAGGTGAGAAGACCTGGCTCCCAATCAGTGTTCCAAATGATCCCAAATGTGATCGATAGGGCTAAGGTTAACCCTAGGTTTACATCTGTGCGGGTGGTGCCGCTGCGGATCCGCACGAAAATCCGTGCAGCCGCACAACCCGCACAGAAAAATGCGAACCCGCGGGCGGGTGCCATTCGTTCTAATGGCACGCCGCCCGCACTGGAAAACGCAACCGTACTGGGAACTGAGGTTCCAATACGGGCTGCGTTTTCAAAAGAAGTGCAGAGACTTCTTCCCTGCGTGGCATGGGAGTCCATTCAAATGAACGGGAGTCCATTCAAACGCATGGCCGCATATATGTGATCGGGGGTAAAGTGGCATATACACTATGAGAGAATTGGAAGAAAAACTCCATACGAGGAACGATCATTTGATTTTCGTATAGTGTGTACACAACTTTCAACATCTGATTCAGACTTTCCAAACAAAAATTTCCAAAGGCACAAACTCCAAAATTTTTCTCAAAGTGAACAGAACTAACGATCTTTGACTTTGTGTACAGGATCACAATCATGCTGAAACAGAAAGGGGCCTTCCCCAAACTGTTGCCACATGGCTGGAAGTGTCTAAAATGCTGTAGTATTAGCCCCTTGCCCTCCAGAAGATTTACCCCCCTTTCCTGACCAGGCGATTTTTTGTGATATGGCGCTGCGTTATTTTACTTGACAATTTCACGGTCATGCAACGCTGTACATAAATTACATTTGTGTCATTTTCCCCCCACAAATAGAGCTTTCTTTTAGTAGTATTTCATTACTTCTGTATTTTTATTTTTTGGGCTATAAACAAAATAACACCGACAATTTTGAAAAAAAAAAACCAATATTTTTTACTTTATGCTATAAAACATATCCAGTAAAAAATTTTTTTTAAAAATCTAATTTCTTCATAATACTAGGCCAAAATGTATTCTGCTACATCTTTGCTAAAAAATTCCCAATAATTGTATATTAATTAGTTTACGTGAAAGTTTTAGTGTCTACAAATGGCAGTATATTTACTGGAATTTTTATAAAAAATTTTTTTATACTAGTAATAGTGGCGATCAGCAACTTATAGCAGGATTGCGTAGGGCATTCTGACACTAGGAACTGACTAACTGCCACTGGCATCCCCAGTGACACTAATACAGTGATCAGTGCTAATAAATAGCACTGACACTGTACTAATGACACTGGGCAAGAAGGGGTTAACATCTGGGGCAATCAAAGGGTTAACTGTGTGCTGTGTGTGTCTTACATTGTGTGCTGTTTAACGTGGGAGACATGCTGCTTTGTATCTTTCTGCTGTGCAGAGAGATACAAAGCAGCATGTCCATGCTGACAGGAGAGAGACTTTTGTAGTGATAATAGTAAACAGGACAAATAGAGAGGGTGAATCCCCCTAATGGGGGCACAGACAGCAATAAGGATCTAACAGGTGTTCTAATCCAACTTCACTCTGTCCAAAACTAAAAAAAAAGTTTTGCCTTCATTTATAGTTTAACAGTACCATTTACTGGAAACACCAGCACATAATTTGGAGGGGTGTTTACATACTTTTGACCACATATTGTACTTAGATTTCTTTATACATATGCATGATCATCACTCTAATGTAACTGAACATTGTACAAAAAAATAGCTGAAGAGCAAATGTCTATTGACTAGTGCTTCCTGAAACTAGGCAAACACCAGAAGCTAGGTAGGCTACAATCCAACAACTTCTACCTGTCATCAAGGTTGTAAAGGCTCAAGGTTTTTCATCTTCATGCATGCTATGCATGAAGATAAAAAAATCTTCTGTGCGTAGCAGCCCCCCCAGCCCCCCTAATACTTACCTGAGCCTCATCACAATCCAGCATGGTCCACGAGAACCTCAGCTGTTCCGGGTCTCCCCAGGAGCCATTGACTTCCGCTGCTGTCAATCACAGCCAGTGAGCCAATGAAGAGACAGAGGGGGCAGGGCGGGGCTGAGCCACTGCTCTGTGTGTGAATGCTCTGTGGACACACGGAGCAGCAGTTTGGGAGCGCATATGCACGGCTACCCCCATAGCAAGTTGCTTGCTATGGGGGCACCTGACAAGAAGCAGGAGACAGGAGTGCTGATGGGGGACCCAAGAGGAGGAGGATCCGGGTGGCTCTGTGCAAAACCACTGCATAGAGAAGGTAAGTATAGACATGTTTTTTATTTACAAAAAAAAAAAGAAAAGAACCTTTAGTATCACTTTAATGTTTTTCGAGCCTTGCTGGGATTGAACCCACGGAAGTTGGATACAGTTCTTAAGTTCTGCATTCAGTGCGCTACCATTTTTGTGGAGAGCTAACGGAGCTCAACGTATGCCAGTGGCTGCATTCTTCAATTATTTTGCTTTAGGACAAACCATCTTTACATTGGCACCGTGGATGCAATTCTACATTATTATATCCTTACCTCTGTATGTAAAGCATAATGTAAATGTTAAAGCGTATCTAAATCAACAAACAAAACATTAATATGCTACAGCTTACCAATCTTTAGATGTTAGGACACCAAGGGCCCACTTACATCCCATACCTTATTCATCATCTCCTAGACAAAACGAGCAGTTAACCTTGCAATTCAGAGGGGGATACACTGCAAGGGTAACTTAAAGTGATAATAAATAGATTTAAAAAAAAAATAGCACACATAATATACTTACCTGCTCTCTGCACAGAGCAGCCCCAATCCTCATCTTCTCAAGTCCTCCATCAGCATTACTGGCCACTCCCTCCTGCCGAGTGCCCCCAGAGCAGGCTCACTCCCAAGCCCCTGCCCTGTTTGTCTATTCACACACAGAGTGTGGCTCGCCACCCCCCGGCTCTCTCCTCTTTGGCTCACTAGTTGTTAGTAGTGGAAGCCAATGGCTCCCGTTGTTGTCTCAGCCAATGAGGAAGGAGAGACCCAGGAGAACCGGGAGGCTCTCATGCACATCGCTGGATCGAGATGGGGCTCAGGTAAGTATTAAGAGGGCTGGGGGGGGGGGGGCTGCTGCACACAGAAGGTTTTTTTCATTCATGCATAAAATGCATGAAAGTAAAAAAGCTTAAGCCTTTAAAACCACATTAAGCCAGCCATAAATGATTTGAATCTCAGCCGGTCCCTACTGAATCGGTTGAGATTCCAAACATCTATGGGCAGGCTGATTGTACTCAATTCAATTGTTGTATGACTTGAGTACAACCAGCCTGTTGGATTTTTCATGCAATTATTGCTTCTAAACAGCTAAAGATGCTAGCAATAATCACTGTGTTCCCCGGGCAGAGATGGTTCCACAGCACAGGAAGTGAAGGCAAATCTCCCCAGTGAGACACAGATGGCAAAAAAAACGAGAGTGCTTTTAATCATTCCCTATCTAAAATAAAATAGGTTTTGCTTTAGGTATACTTTATTGATGCAGTCCATGCAGTCAGCATGGTAGTGTTTTTTATATCCATTGAGGGTGCTTCATTGTTATGATAGTATTACTCTATGGTAAACAATGCATGTTACTATCCTAACTCGAAAAATATGACTTTTTTTTTTTTTTTTTTTTTTTTTACACGTTTAAAAAAAAAAAAAGTTTTCAAAAAGCACAAATATAATGACAGGTACCTTAGCTACAAAGCAGTTACACAGTAACAAACAGCCATGTGTTTCTTTGGTCATATATGCCAGAAGTAATGCACAACCTACCCTTCTGACTGTGTCCTTAACAGCTGGCACTGGGAGGCGAGGAAGACAAGTTTGGAAACTGTACAGCATTGGCTTTCGTCCAGAGAACAACTTCACCATTCCCTGAAAAACCAAAACATGTATGCTATCCTCTGGTACAATGAAACAAATTATTCAACAGCCATACACTTCAGGTTTGCTCATAAGGTTTTCATTAGCTGATGGGCTATTGAGTTATTATCCATATCAAGAGGCCAATATTATTTATTTATTTCAGGTACATATATAGCGCCATGAATCTACACAGTGCTTTACATATAGTATATTGTATTGAATCCTTGCCCTCATACTAGGGCCAATTTAGACAAGAGCCAGTTTACTTATCAGCATTTCTTTGGAGTGTGGGATGAAACTGGAGTATCCAGAGGATACCCACGCAAGCACAGGGAGAACATGCAGACTTTAGGTAGGTAGTGCCATGGTTGGGATTCAAACCAACGACCCCAGTGTTGCTAAGCAGAAGCACTAAGCACTTGGCCACTGTGCTGCCCAATAAAATATAATAAGCAACTGCAATCTAACAACAGCAAGCTGTAGCGGTAAGCTGCAGACAGCCAAACATACACTAATGCGTAATATGCTAATGAACAGTCTAGTAAAAATATAAGTTCATTGTTTGAACAACTGTTGCACCTTTGCAAGGATGGCATATGCTAACTTCCCATGAGTGTGATTTCCCACGCATATCAGTGCAATATACAGATAAGATGCTAAGGGAGAATGTTTGTAAGTGGACAATTACGCAAATTCAAAATAGGCAAACTACCATTTCTGGGTCTGCTTCTTTGCTACTGGTCTACAGCGTGACATGAAACTGCAGGACCTATAAGCTTTAAAATTTGCAAATAAAAATGCCTTTGCAATCCTATATATTCCCTTGTAAAAGTAGTGCTAACATCATCAATGGGCTGCACATACCTTGAACAGTTTGCAGAACTGCAGAGAGGACCCTGCAGGCCCACCCATTACAAGCTGCTTGCAAAAAACGACAGGGGGCCGATGCAAGACCAGTCACCTTGCGCAAGAAGAGAGAGCAGCAGTGACAGAAAACTTCTGCACAAAGGCAAAGGGGGTAATTTACTAAAACTGGAGAGTGCGAAATCTGGTGCAGCGCTGCACAGAAACCAATCAGCTTCCAGGTTTTATTGTCAGAGCCTAAATGAACAAGCTGAAGTTAGAAGCTGCTTGGCTGCCATGAATAGCTACACCAGATTCTGAGTGCCCCAGTTTTTGTAAAGTTCCCCCAAAGTGTAGGGGTTGTTTCAAAATTGATTACTGTATATGTCTGGAAGAAATACACAGAGAACACATGATTAACCCCTAGACACTGAGCGCGCGCAAATATGCGGCCTTTCGACGTCTGGGCATATTTGCGCACCATTTAAAAATACATATATGCTGAGAGTGCGTGCCCTGCGTGTTCCCAGCACATATCTCCGTGTCTCACGGAAAGGTCCTGATCTCCCCTTGCGATCGGACCTTTTCCAATCATGTGACCGCCGTGACAGTGAATCATGGCGGTCACATGACTCTAAAACTCCACCCCACCTCCCGGCTTCTGAAACTCTTAAAGGGCTGGGAGGCCCCGGCACAAAGGAGTTCAAGTAAGAATCTACATGGCTCTTGTATTAGGCAATATTTGTTTAGCCCGGTTTTTGTTGAGCTTTAGGTGAAAGCTGATATAGGGACTAGAATCTTTTTTTTGGGAGGTGGGGGGCATGGGAGGTTATAGCATTGATATATATATATATATATATGTGTTACTGTACAAGAGGTATAACAAATTTAGCTACCCTCTACTGGTTCTACTCACCATCCATATCCTAGTAGTGGCGGAGAGCTTTCCATGTTCCTCAAACATCCATCCTTTGTAGGACAAGAGCATCTTCAGGGAGTAGCGCATGGTGGCAAAGAGAGCCACCCATAGACCAGTGCCAAAGATAACATCACTGACAATGTTCTGAGTCTGACTGGTCATGTATCCGCTGTTAGAAAATGAAATATGTTTACAAGCATAGAGTCATTCATGAATCGAAATTAAACTACCTAACATTTTTCACAGTTGTCAATTACGGTTGTGAAAGTTGGACATGGAAATAGGATAGAAAGAAGATCGACTCATTTGAGTTTTGGTGATGGAGAAGGAGTTTATGTGTGCTGTGGACAGCCCATAGAACTAATAGACAGATTATGGAAGAGATCAAAGCGGCTATGTCACTAGAAGCACAAATGATGAAGCTGCAGCTATTCTATTTTGGACACACTATCAGAAGATCACTGGAGAAGGAAATAATGTTTGGGAAGGTTGAAGGAGACTACTAGGTGGTTGGGCACATTGACTACAGCTGTGGGGATGACAATGGAGGATCTCACAAGACTAGTGCAAAGCAGAATTCTTTTTAGAGCTCTTATTCATCAGGTCGCAAGGACTCAGACTCAAGTTGATGGCACTTAATAATTATAACGGCATTTCATATTCTTGATATTTGCCTGCTGTACTATGTACTCATATTTAAAAGTATCCTATTCTCTTTGTATTGTTTCCTTTGTGTGAAATATCTGGTGTTCTGCCAGTCACTCTACTTTCCTATTAAAAACTGACCACACTAGGCATGAGAGCACAGTGTTGTCAGTTCTCTAGCTGTGCTGGAACTCAGTCTGCTGTCCTCCAATGATCAGGCTTGTCCTGACACACACCCCCTGCACAGCCAATCACTGGGAAGATCAGTGTGCTGTTGTTTCTGCTCTCTGGGCTCTCTATGCAGCTGAGAACAGATGGTATGTGATCACTTATAAAAAGGGGGAAAATATATTTAGAATGTTTTCTATATGTATACGTAAATGTTTTGCCTTTAGTTTCTCGTTAAAACTGAACAGGCTGTTTTACAAGGTGAGGCTTTACATATACTTTAATTAGATGTTAGTTGTTTTTCCTTCTATGCAACTAAAGCTAACCAATGAACTAATTGTAAAGGCCTAAAGCAGGGGTAGGCAACCTGTGGCTCTCTAGCTGTTGTGGAACTACATTTTCCATGAGGCATTGCAAAGATTACAAAACTGGCAGTTACAGCTATGACTTGCAGAGGCATGATGGAACTTGTAGTCCTGCGGCTCTCAGGTTGCCTACCCCTGGCCTAAAGTAACCTGTAGATAGTAGGTTGTGACTAGAAGTTACTAGAAGAATAGATCAGCAAGTGATTTTATTTTGAAAGAATGCATAACTCTGAATACTATGAGCCTGCATATAGACAGACATCACAGTGCAACTCCCTACTACAAATCCATCTGTGACGTGTGTCTGGTAAGCTCTGCAGTATCTCAAAGATATCCAGATTGGTAAAAAAAAAAAAAACCATGAGTGTGTAACATTTACAGCTTTCTAATACTCAAGTAATGACAGCCATTGAATTATACACCTTATGACAGTCATAGGATATTTATTATTACAATAACAAACAAAAAAGAGTGTTACTGTCTAAATAGCAATTAAGTAACAGAATACACTGTAATTATGAAGAAAAAGGTGCTCTGTAACCAGCAAGATATATCAACAGCAATAACATATTGTCTGCAGAAAGATTACATCAGAGAAACTGCTAAACAGACAACAATAAATCAATATGCCTACTGATTTCATAATATTACATCGTGTTGATGGATTCTGATGCAGGATTACACCACCACAGCATATTGATTTATGGCTTTAATGTATTTTCTGGATCAGGACTGAACAAATCAGAACTGTATTAACATTGTCCGCTGACATTACACTATTTCTATTAATAGCAAGAAATGTTGCTTGCCTCTCACATTCTCCTCAAAGTTCCTAATGGGAACAGATATCATATGCAGACAAACCTTGCTCCTAGTGGTGCTGCCCACCCAGACCAGGGTGCCAAATATGTTTATTCCAGTGCCTTGTAAAAAGGTTGTGCCTGAACTGGTCCTAGCCATTGGAGAACCATAGCCATCCCAGGACTATGTGCCAAGGCAGCAATGTTTCTCTATGGCAGGACCAGTGCAGTGAAGGTAGCATGCAGGACACACATAGCAGAAACTGAACTGAGAAAATTCCAGGTCTGTAATCACCATGATCCAAAGCCAAGTGGTCCATCTAGAAACACATTTTAGTTTGCATACATACAGTATTTTTTTCTAACATTGCTGTGCTGTCACCATCACTGAGCAAAACAAGCTTTGTTACACATGAAAGGTTTGTAAAATGGGGTAAAAAAAAAGGCCTGCTCCCTACAGCAGTTGCTCCACTGTTGTAAACACCCGCTACACCGGGCTGTGTACTGTCAGCTACCTACCAGGGAATAAATGACAGATGAGTAAAAGAAACATCAAGCAAACGTGGCTTTGTGCTACATAGCATACAGTCAGATTTCTTGTTTCACCTACAACACAAAACCCTATTAATTGCTATACGCCACAGATTCAGCTTTCACAAATCAGTCTTCGCAGTCAAAGTCTAATTCCCACTGTAAACCAAAACTACCTGTCCCTCGGTCTAGCGGTGTCCTCACCAACGCTGGTTTCACCGGCCATCTTCTCTCCCTGGCACCGGCATCTTCAGTGTGGGCACCCGGCTGTGACTACTTGCGGCTTCACGGCCGGGTGCCCACTGCGCATGCGCGAGAAGCGCTGAGCTTTGTGAATGGCCCCGTAGTCTTCTGGGACCTGTCACATGTCCTAGAAGACTACGGGGAGGGAGGGGGAGAGAACAACTTCCACTCCCCAGCGCCTAGGCGATCGCAGCGGAAGTGGGAGCAGGTACCTGTCAAATTCGGGTACCCGCTCCCCAAAGGTGCCAATCCTTAATGGGGAGCGGGGGGCAAAGGCTTAAAGCGGAACATCCCCTTTTGGGTGGAGCTCCGCTTTAACTGCTTTTATTATGTTTACTTTTGCTGCCTTT
This sequence comes from Staurois parvus, assembly GCF_062004578.1. NCBI lineage: Eukaryota > Metazoa > Chordata > Amphibia > Anura > Ranidae > Staurois > Staurois parvus. The sequence goes on along the minus strand of NW_028318614.1, from coordinate 6,767,216 downwards.
GTATTGTTTTAGTAGAACTGCAAGGTATTTTTTTTCGTAAAAAAAAGATACAAAACTTTACTTACACTCTCCATGCTCCAGCGCTGTCCCCAGTTTATTCTTCCATATAGCATCTTCGAGAAGAATAACAATCACTTCATTCTGCCCACTTTCCTGTAAACCCAGCCTGTAGTAAACACACGCGCTGGGGGTGGGTCACTGCACTGGGTGGGCTCTCAGTACTCTAGGACTTAGCAGTGCTTGGGCTAGGAGGAATGCCCCCTCCTTCAGTGGACTCTCTAGAAGACTGCAGAAATAGGTTTGTATAGACATTTTAAATAAAAGACCTGTGGGGCTACAGGGGGTAAGGCAGATGGCTTTGTGGGCAATTATAGCCGGAGTTCCACTTTAAGACCAAAGAGTCTGCTTAATCATTGATGTGCTGAACTGCACAGACTTTCTGTACTATAGTGTAATGTTTGAGCACTACTAGAGCAATGTGCGTTGCTTCAAAACATATTGCGGTTCTATTTCTCACATGACTACACAGAATACACGTGTCATTCTTGGCTGTGAGCCCAGAATAGAGACACAGACCTTCTTCCTTTATCATTGTACAAATGTCCTCTCATTTAATGACTTACGTTGTAGCTAGTGCTTGGTTTATTTTCTCTATTAATCCTAGTGACGGGTCCACTTTGGTATACATTTGCGCTGATGTCACGCCAACCACCACCACTAACCAGCTGGTAGGGCTTGATGGGAAGACGCCGGTGAGGATTCCATTCTATGAAAGAAATAATAATATTTTAGTCTGTGTCCCATCAAATAAACATTTTGTGATTAGATTAAAATATAATGCTGGTATTGTACCAAGGTTATAGAAAGAAGCAAAGAAGTAGCCAGTACATCAATTAACTTTCAGAGGAAATCTTGATTTACTAGCAGGGTTTCAGGGCCAAACCTGGATCCCATTATCAAGGTGACAATAAAGGGTCCTTGTGTGGCCCCAAAACGCCATTTGTGCTATGCCTCAGTAATTCAAATTTCCTACTGTAAGTTTATCGGCGTGCTAGCGTCTATACTTGTTTGGATCTGCTATGGCTCCACTGCTGTGTCTAGGCGTAAATTCATTCAAAAGTGTATAATTAATTTAGTGGAGGGGAGCAGGTTCAATTTCCTGCTAAATATTCACTGCTATTTTGGACCAAGGCAGGGAAATCTTTCTCTATACTTGGCATGACTGTGATAGGCAGGACCTGGCTTTTAGCTCAGCCACTCGTATCACCTGTACATTTCCTGATTAATCTCGTAGTCGGTGCAAAAAATGTGGAATCTTTTTAAGGAGGTGGAGATGCTTTAAAAATTGTTCCCGTATTAAAGATGAAGAATGTATTTTGGAATAGTGATACTAAACATCACATCTCATACATTCTTTACCATTAAAGCTTAAAGTATAACTAAAGGCAAAACGTTATTTTTAGTTTTGAAAAGAGTAGAGAGGGATTAGAACCCATCAGTTTTTATCACTGTCTGTGCCCCCGTAAAGGAGATTCACCCTCTGTTTATCATTATCATCCAAAGAGAAAGTAAAAGAAAATCCCATTATGGGTTATCCCTAGAAAAGTGGGGAAATCTTCCAATGGGGAAACTAGTTTTGGTGACCTGGGGGTCCCCAAGGAATTCCCTTAATTTACAGGGATTTTCTCTCACTTCCTGTTTGGCTATGGGACAGGAAGTGAAGGGAAATCTCTGCAATGGGACACAGATGGCAGATAAAAATCTTACAGGGGTTAAAACCCTCCCTTACGCTATCCAAAATAAAAAACAAATTGCCTATAGTTCTACTTCTGGGCATAAAAACATTCAATCATTAAATATATTCCTCAATAGCAACAAAGGATATATAGCCACTTTGTGAACATAATTGTTCATTTTCAAACCCTGATATTTCCTTTATAAAAATAGCAGTCATATCAAAATTCTTCTGTGCATAGCCTGTGAAGAGCTTTGGGTGGAACAGTCCGCTGACTACAGTGTGCCTACAGAAAGTACAGGAGAGGGGTGGATACAAGACCAATCTCTCTGCACAAGCAGAGAGAGCAGCAGTGACTGGTCATAAGTAGAGAAAGGTCCTGCACAGGGGAAAAAGTATAGGAGTTCTTTCATACTAGAGCACTGCACAGAAATGGAATAGATACACAAAGGACATCAGGAAGTTTATTTACTAAAGCTAGAGGCCCATTTCTGCATAGAAACCAATTAGTTTCTAACCTCAGCTTTTTCAATTAAGCTTTGGCAATAAAACCTGGAAGCCGATTGGTGTCTATGCAGAAGTGAGCCTGATTTTGCATTCTCCATATTTAGTAAATAAACCCCCAAGATTCAACCTGTTATTAGGAAAAATACAGGGGCTGCTATTGTTAACCAGCCAATTAGGAAAGTCAAGTAAAAGTCAGAACTTCTGATCTGCCTACTTGTTCCTGGTCAGAGTTGTGAAGTATTAGATGAAAAGAGGAAAACAACTGTAGTTGGGCAACTGACATTTTCACAAAAAAAGGTCAACAATGGCTTTTGTCAATCTTTCCAAACTCAGACTGCAGAAATGACCGTTGAAAACTTGTGATGGTCAACAAGAAATGTTCATATTAGCACGCTCTTCATATATAAGCCCTTCTCTCTCTTTATCTTTCTTGCTTCTCAAACATCTCTCTTACAGTTGTGTCTGTCACACTGTTGTCATGTGTTGCCATGATAAAATACAAACAAGATGCAAATGCAAAGAATGACACCAGGCATTAAACTTCACCCAGGAACCAAGCTCTTAAATGCCACTATGAGGAAGGAGCTAGATAATATTTTCATAAATTTTCTAGCATGACAACAGTGGCACGGAGTCAATCAAGAATGCAATGAATGGATGTGTAACAATTTTTTTTTACCAATGACTTTACAAAAAAACTCATCCAGACCCAAAGTCTGAAGGTGTTTGGTAACATCTGGCAACATCTCCATGTGAACAGTGTATTTTGTTAAGAAATACAGTGTATCTGTGACAGAATGTATTAATAAAAATCAAGTAACAAATTACATTCGATAATATCATTGCACCTATGGTCTTTTGTTACCTTAAATCTAATGAACTTCTTCTTCCACGAGTGGAGGCCAGAAAGATAGATCTGTCGCAGAGCTTCATGACTTAATCTCAAGTCAATGCCATCTGGAGTTACTGTAAACTGAAATGCGACGGCTTGGTGGGCTTCTGCCATCCTTACTTACCACTCTTCTGTAGATTAAAAAAATACAAATGATGAGTTCTGAGATATGCAGAAGACAATGGCTTTACTACAGGATGAGTATAGATAAGTCAAACCTGAAGCCAAATCTTACCAGCTACCACAATGCAATGCAGGTACTTCAGGAACGTACTGAATGGAAAGTACATTGCAAACCTGGATGTGGTCTTAGCTCTGGTCATAAGTGTGAAAATGTGTCTGCTTTACAAAACTCCAGTTTCTTCAGATTTGGTTATACTTAGCAATGGCCTACTGTGAATGAATCTGCTCTTTGTTCCAACTCCCTGACTGTTGGACACTTCTACAATATACTTCTATGAGCCCGGTACCTAGGTTCAAGAGCAGAAAGTTTTTGAACTTCAAAAGAGAGATTATCTATAAATCTGGTACCTAGATTTGGGTACAGAATTAAAGAATGCAAACTTCAAGAGACAGACCATTTATGAGCCTTGTATGTACAGTTGCAGAATTCAGGACTTTGAACTTCAAAAGCGAGATTATAAATCTGGTACCTAGATTCGGAAACAGAATTATAAAATGCAAACTTCAAAAGGCAGACCATCTATGAGTTTGGTATCTAGATTTGGGAACAGACTTATAGAATGCAAATTTCAAGAGAAAGACCATCTTTGAGCTTGCTATCTGGATTTGGGAACAGAATTAGAGAACGCAAATTTCAAGAGAAAGACCATCTTTGAGCTTGGTATGTAGATTCAGGAACAGAATGAAAGAAAGTAAACTTCAAGAGACAAACCATCTATGAGGCTGGTATGTAGATCTGGGAGCAGAGTTCAGGGTTGTGAACTTTAAAAGACAGATCAGAAGTTAGTATGTACTGTACCACGTCCACCAAAGCTGAAATTGTAGTGTTGGATGACCACAAAATTTAATTTTATCTATTCTAATCATTGTGACATTTCCAAATCGATCTGTATTTGTTAATATCACATTTTTCTCTGTGTATACTCTTGATATATTTTAACTAAATCTTTATGTGGGAAAACAAAAATTTTAATTGTGACAGTGGATTTATCCGTAGTCTTATATGCACACAATGTTCTCAACTAAGATTAAGGACCTACTGAACTTGCTAACTCATAATAGGCTTAAAGTATAATAATGATGCCTAAGCCTTTAAGCATTTTTATAGCATTCCTAAAACACTTATAGAAGCCTTCTCAATTTTATATGATGTAGGCAGTGTAAATAATGAGTAGCATTGATAACACAAAAGTGCAGATGTGCTAAGCCACCAGAAGCCCTAGGGTCTTATTGTCAGTCAGTCTTTCAGGGTCTTATCATTGCTATTTATAAAATATGCATAACCTCCAAAAAAGCCTATCAGGTTACCCTCAGTTGATTGCATGGAGGGAGTCCATTTCTTTGTGCAGGTTTTTTTTTCCTCAGTTTTGACCAGTTGATCTTGCCAATAATGCATTTCCTATCTTGGGGTAACGATGCTGACAAAGCTTGTGCATCTCCTGGACCATTGGTGACACACATTAGGGCAGGGGTTTGCAAACTTTTTAAGGAAAGGGCCAGTTTACAGTCCTTCAGGCTTTAGGAGAGCAAGACTGAGGCCAGTGGGAGTAGAAAAGGCCCCAGACTTGGTGGTCAATGAGGGTAGAATAATTACATAACACTGGTGGGCAGTAGGAGGTATTGGTATTAGTGGGGAGAAAATTCTCCATCGTTGGTGTCAGTATTATTATTATTATACAGTATTTATATAGCGCTAAAAGGTTTGCTCAGTGCTGTACATTGTAGTGGGGGACAGAACATGAGACAATACAGTAACAAAACAAAACACGAGGGGGTCAAGGGCCCTGCTCTTTCGAGCCTACAATCTAGGAGCAGGAAAAATGTCCCACTGTTGGTATCAGTGGGAGGAATGGTGTCCCATCATTGGTATTAATGGGAGCAATAGTGCCCCATCATTGGTATTTGTATTAGTGGGAGGGATAGTGCCCCATCACTGGTATTAGTAGGTGGAATAGTGCCCCATCATTGGTATCAGTGGGAGGAATAGTGCCCCATCATTGGTATCAGTGGGAGGAATAGTGCCTCATCATTGGTACCAGTGGGAGGAATAATGCCTCATCATTGGTATCAGTGGAAGGAATAGACCCCCCCCCATCTATGATATCAGTGGGAGGAATAGTGCCCTATTTATGGTGTCAGTGGATGAATAGTTCTCCATCTTTGGTGTCAGTGGGAGGAATAGTGCCTTGTATCAGTGGGAGGAATAGTGCCCTAAGGGCCAGATAAAGGCACACAGGCCACAGTTTGGAGACCACTGCTCTAGGGCATGCAGACTGCTGGTCAGCTGTGTGCTGGCACATGTGTGAAGCCAACCTATTGCACAGCTTCTAGCTTTTTTTTCATCCACCAATGCATGCTCATTGAAGATGGCTGAGAACAAAGTCAGAGAGCAGGGTCAATAAGCAGGAAAAATAAAGGAAGGGGGGTTTGAATGAAGGAAAGAAATGCGGTTTTCTCTACAGTAGGTACTGGGGTAAACTGGAGAGGGATGTATTTGGGTCATATTACCTTATGGGTCACGTACAGATGGCATTCTTTGCACCTCCTATACAGCAATTATAAAAATGACTCCTTACTTGTTATAGGCTATAGAACAGGCGATCCTCAACAGCTCCCAACCTAAAGACAACTCGTGACAACAGATAATGTCACATCACCTGTCCTCAGACCCTTCATCCATAGTAAGCGAATGGGCAATAGAACAGATACCAAGCTGTGATGTTGCTCCAGTCCTTACAGTGATCATATATGTAAGATGCCAGGTCTTGTCAAGCTGCAATGCACCACCAAGCTGACAAAAAAGAATGTTGGCTTTTAGAGGTGGGCCTCAGCTTGTTGACCATTGGCTTGCAGTGGTTTCTACAGGATATTCCTGCAAACGCAAGTGGAAATATGATGAACTGGAACTGAGACCTGATTGGCTGCTGGGGTTTCTAGTAACACACACATAGCTCTTTAGCTTACTGTATAAAAGTGTTTATTTTTATTAATCGCCCTAAGAGTGGTAAATACATGTTACATTTTCGATTCCCAGTTTACACTGGCTAAACATAAAAAGTACAACTTCATACTTAACATGTGATAAAACAAAGTTTCCCTGAGAAAAGTCTGAGACATAATCCAAATATAGTCCTATGAAAAGCATAAGCAGCAATGGCGCTCTCTAGAATAACAGTGTAACTGGAATATTTTGGAAACATAAATAGCAAAATGTGTATCTAAAGGAAAAAAAGCCAAATCTGTTGTATGGCAAACTAATTTTGTAATTCTGAACTCCAAGCTAAAGCCACAGCTGAAACGAATATGTGAAATGTTTTATCTGCAACATGATTTCTGCATATGTTCAGCCAATTATGCGATCCAGGTACTAGTGCCAGACAGCACAGCCAGGTCCTAGGACTTTCTACAAACAATACAGCCAGGCCCATGACCCACCTAGCCTGTCCATAGACATTGCAGCTCATTGGGGAGCTCATTCCTTTCTATAAGTGTGCCTGTGCAATGCACAGCTGAAATACATATATTACTGTTTTACTTGCCAAGTGATCTTTAATTCTATTCAGCCAGTCTAGCGATTTAGGAATTCCTAGCAGACAGCATCACCACATTCTCTGCCTCCCCTCCAGAAACCACATAGCTTGGTCAGGAACAAGAAATCTGTTGGGGAAATTTCCTCCCATTTCCTATCCCTGTTTACACCATCTATCATAAATGGAAGTGAGGGGAAATCTTCCAGAGAGCAAACTCCATGGCTCATTCCTTACAAATCTCCATACTTGACTTCTACTGTAAAAAGACACTGGCAGGGAAAATCGACAGTGCCTGTATAAAGACACTCTCCTCCCAACTGACTTGCATTGAGTAGTTGTATTGTATCCGTTGCATTCCTTACAGGCTCACCCATAGTTCATGTAGGGTGCTGTAGGGAATTGGTGGATGGTGCCACCATACAATCAGAGGAACAGAAGGATCTTGACCAGTACACCTTTGCATAGTGATAATAGTATCCTTTGTGTACATAACACAACAGGCATCATTCCATACTTCATTGCGGTTGCCACCAATATACTTCATGTCAGAGGGAGGGTTTACAGCACCCCCTCCATCATCTGACACTGCATGGGTGTAGCAATTGGGCACTGCAGCAATAAGCCTGAGCACTGCACCATAGAAGGTCAAATGCTTCCCCATACCTGGAAGCAAATAATATTTTGTGTTGGCAGCGATGAAGGGAGAAGCAGGAGGGAAACACTAGAGAAAATTATATCAGTGGAGGCCTTTACACAGACATTGTGACTTTGCCCTGAATAGGCAAAATAAGTGCAACTTTGTAGGATTGTCAATAGATGGGAAGATATGATGAAAATGAACAGCATTGATATTTTGTCCTCCCTCGCACAAACCTGTGATCTCTAGAACCCAACACAATACTTGCCCATCATCTCCAGTTGCACAAAAGTTGGCTGGTGTGGAGATATTTCAACAACTAGACTGTACTTCTCATTATACACAGCTGATACTTTGTGCCAAGCCACCGAAAACCATTAGGGGTTCTGTTACAGCTCTGTCCAGGCATTGCTCATTTCCAGCTCTCTCCGCCCCTCTAAAACCAACATTTATTTGCCCCTCATACTGCCGTATCCTGGTTTTCCAACATGCAAATGCAAAACACTAATGACGCTGGGAGTGGCCAGGAGTATATTTTGGTACCAGCCTATGAAGAGGCTTGTGCTTTGTCATCTTACTACCTACCTGCAAGCTATGATGCTAAAGCCTTCTATTGCCTAATTGTTGCCGAGTCGGATTGCTAAACTACTTTCTCCTCTACTACCAATCTGTTGCCAAACACGACTTCCTGACTGCCCTTCTTGCTGCTTGCCTTGATCCCCTGCTTGAACTTTCTCATGTACTGCCTACTCATTGTCAACCCAGACTGCTGCCTGCCTCATCCCCTGTTTGTGCCTATCTACTCTCTGCTAGCCGCATGACTAAACCCCTGCATGTAAATAGTCGCATGCATAAACCCCTGCATCAGGGGCGGACTGACCATTTGGAAACTCGGGCACTGCCCGAGGGCCCGGGGTCAGTAGGGGGCCCCATGAGATGCCCCTGGTACCTTTTTCATAGGCTTTTTTGAGTTTGGACAAGGATACAGGGGCCCGCATGACTAAACCCCTGCATGTAAATAGTCGCATGCATAAACCCCTGCATCAGGGGCGGACTGACCATTTGCAAACTCGGGCACTGCCCGAGGGCCCGGGGTTAGTAGGGGGCCCCATGAGATGCCCCTGGTACCTTTTTCATAGGCTTTTTTGAGTTTGGACAAGGATACAGGGGCCCCATAAGCCCCTGTTGCTCGGGGGCCCAATGAGTTGTCAGTCCGCCCCTGCCCTGCATGTATAATAATACTCTGTAGTCATTTGTTTTGACCATTGTCGCTGCACCATAGCCCCTCTGCTACCTACTGGTGGGGCAATCTCGGGGGCCACACCAGAGTGCCAGTTGGCAGAAAAGAAGAAAGTCACGGGCCACTAAGGTCCCCAGCCATCATCTCCTTGCAGGGTACTCTGCTAGAGACCGACTGATACTTAGACTCTGGGCCCTGGGTAAGAGACAGAAGACACCGCAACAGGCCCCTTTAGGCTTAGTATTACAAATGTTATGATAATGCAGGGAAATGTAAGGACTCATCACTCACAGTCCATGGTGATCTCAGGGTTAGGTTTTCTTTTCAGCCGGACATTGGAACATTGTCAGGTATTTCCTACTGACTAAATTCAACAAACACATCTGTTTTTCTTACATAAGAAACAGCCAAAATTTGAATCACTGTAACTGGAGCTGTCACTTGGCAGAGACAGTGGCTTCAAAAAACCACAGGAGAAATTTTGAGGATATCGAGCATCTATGTACAATATATTTGTTTAGTTGGAGAATAGGAACTGTGCATTATGCTTTAGTTTAGTTTTTTAATTGATGAGGCTAATTCTGCAGCACTACATGCAGTAAAGAGGTTAACCTCAGACCTCACTACACCAGAGCTTGCAATCTAATGTCCTTATCACCATCAAACACCTGTATACACATACCAACTTGGGCCAATTTGGCTCGAAGCCAATTATCCAGCCAATATGTTTCCTGGTTTTGAAAGGAAGCCCTCACAAACAGCAAGGATATGCAAAGTCAATGCATGTAATGTTTTCACATAGGGATTATAACCAAACTGCAAGACTGCAGAACTTCGTTCTAATGACAGATGTAGAAAGGCATCTGAGCACCATCCTCCTTTAGCTGCACTCAGCACTGCCTGAACAGCAGCCCTCTAATTCCTTTTGTTCACAGAACCCTCTGAGCAGTGCATCATGTGCACACCAAAACTGGTGAATAGGAAAGTATAATAAGGTATGACACAGACAATAAAACCTGACAGGGGTTCTAGCTCTTCCCATTTCAAAACCCAAAGAAAACCATAAGAAAAAAAGTTTGACTTTAGATACATTGAAGGCATTAGGTAGAACTAAAGTTGCTTTGTAGTTTGGCTTGTGCTAAGGGTAGCCAGGGGCATACAGAGCTAGGCCAATCATCTACTATATAAGAGCCATTGTGTAAAGACCTGTACCTTGGCCCACCCACTTAAAGTTGGCCATAAATATAGAAATTCTCAGCCAATTTCAACCACTTCGATCCACCAGGAATTGCGAATTTGATCAAAAGTAATTGCCAGAAACAAATCAATCTACCATCCATGAGTTCAGGTGACCAGACCTGACCACTTGATCTTCACCCATTTCAGGGACTTTGCTCCGTTGCATCCTGCCCACCGTCTGCTGCACAACTATAAGGTTCTTTTTTTTTTCTTTTTTTACAGTTTTTTCTACGTTTCCACTGGCCCCCCTGTTTTGCATCTTTCGCTTAAACAAGTGAAGTTTGTGACCCCAGGGCCTTCTGGGATATGCGACTTTCATATCAAAGGAGGAACTGGGAGCCCCACACGTCACCCCATTCAGTAATGGAGGAGGGGGCGGGATTAGTGGCACGTCATCGGTAGGCTGTGCCAAAACCCGGAGCAGCCTATCGATGACATCACAGAGGAACATGGTGGTGCGGGACCTGCCGGCGGCTGATGAGAACAGGATCTCAACAGGAGAACACTGGATCCTGTGTGTGGGTGAGTATCTCAACTGAGCCCATCTCAGAAAAAGAACAAAAGAGGAGCAAAAAAAATAAAATAAAATAGTAGGGGAGAGGGTGAAACTCCTCTTTAAATAAAAAAATGACAGTGTCAATAAAGAAGAACAATTGCAATTAAATTGAAATGGAATCAATAAGGGAAAAAAAAAACACCAGCAATCTGAAAGTGATTGGGTTTTTCCACTATGTTCGATCTGGCTAATTCAGATTCCATCCATCGATCAAAACCACAATTTTCTGCCTTGTATTCTAATCATCTCAAAAGAACTCCACACATCGAGATGCAGAAAATTTGTCTTTCTTTATCAATTATGTCTTGAATTGCTTTGTGGTCTTGACAAAAAATGTTTAGTTTCCACAAGTCGGGACTGATTTATAAATATTTAAAAATTTAGTAATATAATCGGTCAAGCTGGTACCTCACCAAGCACAAACACAGGCTGCTCTGAGCCTATGGCTCGTTGCCCCAGTATGGAAACACCAGTGTCCTTACCATGAAAACCATACAGCGATGTGTCAAGTGGCACTGCCATAGCAGTAATCAGCAATGATCTTCATGCCACATTATATCATTTTCAGTGTACACTCTCCCTTGCTAATAAAAGGGTACATGACAAATGATCTGACTTCATACCACAAGGCAAACAAACAATATTTCATTCCGATATGTGTATTTAACCAAACCTAATCAGTTTCTAAGCTATATCATGAATGTACACAAGACTAAACCACAAAAACAAAACCGCATGCTGTTCTGGAAGCCACATTCTGTGAATATGTTATATTTATTAGCTGAGTACTTTGATCCATATTACATTCCACATTTATGGACTTCTGGAAATAGAGGCCCTTACTAATTCAAATCAGAGAGCTGTCCACCACACTACAAAATGTATTTTGTTTTCCGTTTGTCCAACTAGGCCTAAATTTATTGGCAGGATATTGGAAGAATGGGAGCAGTACACTGATTAAAAAAGCCCAGTATAGATTTTTAATAAAAATGTTGCAAAGGTTAAAAGCCAACGAGTTTCCAGGACTCACAAATCTCTCTTCATCAGGGCTTGTGTGCTGACAATGAATACAAATCTGTACTGGATTGTGTCAAGATATTGAATACAGTAGTAGTCAGGAGCCAGTGTAGGCTGACACAGCTGTATCTGTTATTTTGACACATGGTCAAGTACAGATTGGGATTCATGGGTAGCACACAAACCCTGATGAAGAGGAATACGTAAGAACTTGAAGCATGTTTTTTTTTTTTTGCATCATATCTAATAAAGACTCCATACCAGACTGATTTATTCAGTGTGGTGCCCCAATGCTTCCAATATCTTACAAATGTTTTTAGGGACTCCTTAGGTTTTCCTTGTTGACATAAAATTGGGCCACATATCTTCGTTCACTCTAGGATCCAGCACTTCCACAATACACATCTTTTTTTTTACATTTGTTGGTACACACAGGTATAGAGCTGGGATGGAAGAACATGGGACAGGCTGATGTAACCCTTTTTGGTAGCTGAAGCTTCAGAGCACTTACATACTGCCATTACTGTTAATGCAGATATATTTGAACATGTAATAAGTACGCCTTCTAAGGATTTTGGAAAGGTAAAACATACATGTACGTATTACCGTACATCTCAAAAAAACCACAGCACTCCCTTGCCAATGGCTTCATCTTCTCCCAAGATGGAACAATGGTGCGTGGCGGAGGATACAGGCTTCTGACACTTATAGAAGTGATGAATGCCAAAGACACTGATGGAAGCTGCAATATTTTTTTTTTTTTTTTAATTGTTCTACTCCTCCATCAACACAGTTAGTGTTGATGGGGGAATCCCTACTGCAGAGCCATTGTGTTTATCCGGTGATAGGGGCGAGGGAAGCCATCCCTACTAGGAGAACACAGTGATGATCATAGCCACTGACAATAATCTCATGTAAAAATCCAACATGCTGGTTGTACCCACGTCGTACAAAAATCAAATTGGGTACAATCAGCCTGGCCATAAATGGTTTGAATCTCAGATGGTCCCTGCTAAAACGGCCAAGATTCAAACCATCAATGGCTGGCTTAACCCTTCAACCTGACAGAGTGGCTTTAACCACTTGCCTACAGGGCACTTATACCCTCTTTCCTGCCCAGACCAATTTCCAGCTTTCAGCGCTGTTGCACTTTGAATGACAATTGCGTGGTCATGCAACACTGTACCCATATGAAATTTTTATCATTTTTTTGTGACAGATAAAGCTTTATTTTGGTGGTATTTAATCACCTCTGGGTTTTTATTTTTTCTTAAACAAACCAAAAACCACTGAAAATTTTGAAAAAAAAAGTTCCTTAGTTTTTGTTATAAAATTTTGTAAATAAGTGATTTTTCTCCTTCACTGATGTGCGATAATGAGGCTGCACTGATGGACACTGATAGGTGGCACTGATGGGCACTGATGAGGAGGAACTGGTAGGTGGCACTGATGGGCATTGACAGGCATCACTGATGGGTGCTGAAAGGCAGCACTCATATATGGCACTGATAGGCGGCACTGACTGGCACTGATAGGCGGCACTGACTGGCACTGATAGGCGGCACTGATAGGCAGCACTGATGGGCACTGATAGGTGGCACTGATGCACACTGATAGGCGTCACTGACTGGCACTAACTGGCATTGATAGGTGGCACTGACTGGCACTGATGGGTGACACTGAAAGGCAGCTCAGATGGGCACTGATATGTGGCATTGATGTGGCACTGAAATGTGGCACTGATGTGCACTGGCAGGTGGCATGGATGAGCACAGAGCTGGCACTGATGGACACTGACAGGTGGCGCTGCTGGGGCTACACAGATCATCAGGGCACACAGATCATCAGTGCTCTGTTGATCAGTGTACATGCCCCTTCCAAGGAATGCCGATTACCGGCTCTCCTCTCCTCACGAGCTATCAGCGTGACAACTCTTTGGGAGAGAAATGCCGATAACCGGCATTCCCCTGTTTATATGTGATCAGCTGTGATTGGACACAGCTGATCACATAACCGAGCCGACATCTTCAGCTCTTTACATAGATCGGTGATCCGCTGTGTCCGAGGGACACAGTGCACCGCCAATCGCCGTGCTGCGTGCTCCGGGAGCCACGCATGCATGGTGAGAATGGGAGGACGTCATATGATGTCCTCCCAGAAAGAGAGAACCACCTTGCGTCTGTCATATTACTATATGGCGGGTGGGAGGCGGGTAAAGTGGAAATAAACTCTTCTATCTATTTTTACCTACAGGCAAACTTATAATAAAGCTTACCTGTAGGTAAAATGAATATCTACTAAACATGAACCATTTAGGAGATATTCTACAGAGCTGCAGCCAGTGACATCACTGGCGCATGCGCTCTGAAGGAACAGCACACTCGTGCCCTTCCTTCGGAGCTGTGTGCCATGGCCGAAACTCTTGCACGCATGCACAGGAGTGAAGCCATTGGTGACTCAGCCACTCAAGCAGCTGCAGCTGGGGAACCCGGAAAAGAAGAACGGGTGAAGATGGAAGTGTAGCAATCGTGCACACAGAGATGGACGCGGTCCTCCATTTTGTTAAGAACCCTTCCATGTTGCATCATCTCTCCCCCTCCCAAAGCAGCCTTTCTCCTCCAATCATCCCCCCTCCCTCTCTGGTGAGTGACATGTGGTCTGGGTGACGTGGGAGGTTACAGGCAGTCAAGGCACAGCAGGAGAGCTCCAGAGCTATAGAACCCCCAGCTGGGGCCTAGCTGTCTGTTAGCTGTGCAATCTGGGATATCGTAAAAGTGTAAACCAAGTCCCTCACTGAACTTCAAAAGACTTACTTTTAAAAACTCACTTTTTCATATAAGTTGATATCTTCACGTAGGACGTAATTACACAAACATGGAGCACATATTCGGATGGCTCACTTTAATACAAATCGTTTGGTATATTACATCCCCTAGCTGAGATCAACAGGAAAGCAGAAAATAAGATCTCCTTAACCATCCCAGCAGGTATGTCATATTTCATATGTAGACATTCAGCAGACGATTCTGCGTATTAATCTACCCGTGGGTGGAATGTTACATGTACCTAGGAAAAGTATGGGCCATAATATAAGCTACGAGGGATTTTTGTTCTAGCTTGGGTCTCTGCCCCAACACCCCTCCCCAAATGAGGTGATTGGTTCTCTGCTGTAAGGAGACACTCTGCTGTAAGGAGACACCCTGCTGAGATCCTAGAAAAAGGCTGTTATGCTTGGAGTTGAGGTGTGTGTGAGAGTTGAAGAATCTCCTGTTTTAACATCAAAACTAACAGTGGGAGATCAAAGCATCCTTTTGGCTCTGAAACTTGGAAGTTGCTTAACCGAGGACATGTGGCAAGTACTTTAACCCTCTAACTTCTCTCTGTTATCTCTTAGCTGTGCTATTGCTCTTAGTTTATATATATATATATATATATATATATATATAGGCTACATGTTTTTCGGTAAATATTTTTATTGCACCCTTTTGACCTTTTAATAATAAATCTTACTTTCTGAAAGTGTTGAACTGTTTCTAAAGCTAGTTAATGCAAATTGCGAATTCCTACCGCTGAAGAGCGCTACTGTGTGTGTTTAACCCTCTATATAACCTGCCTGCGGTGACAGTGGTATGCAGACGATTATTCAAACATCATTGTGTATTGCCGAGTTTCCTCTTTCTCTGTACAAAAAGGAGGTGGTGGCAATGTGAAGGGTTAATTGCGTAATTAACCTGACCCAATAACAATTGCTTCCATGCTGCCGGTACACACTGTGGTCCATTAGCTGGAAAATCTGTGTGCAGGGTGCAGCTGGGCGTGGCATTGTTACGCACGTGACAGCGCGGTTTTAGATTGGCTAGTCCTTCAGTCACGAGTTTGGTGAGAAGGGCTGGGGTCTGACACCATGATTGTCACAGGAAGCCCTGTCAGCGGTGACAGCACACTGCTGGAAAGCTTTGTTTTAACGTAAGTTTAGTGTGCTAGTATACAATGCATACTAGCACATTATGATATTACCTTGCAGGGGGAAACTTTTTTTTAAACAAGTTTACTACCACTTTAAATGAAAATATTTCAGATACAAACTAAAATACACTTCTGATAACGGAAAATGCAATTTCCCATGCAACTGCAATTTTATGCATGCAAACAAATTGATGAACATAATCTATACCAATGGAGTGCATAGTCTAACGACCTCCCTGCGGAAATATATGTGCTGCAGTTTACTGCAGATTCCGGCCCTTGCCGGAGTCTATAGGCATAGGCATGATTTTTTTTCTTCTTTGACGTGCTAAATATAGCAAAAGGAACCTCTGAGTGTTAGGAGATTGATTATTGTGCGTTTTGAGAAGCACTCATGCTCTGTGAGTCTAACAAGCATGAAATAGATTTCAGTGAATGCACAGTTAGGGTTTTTTTTTTAGTTGCTAGTGTTCAAGGTTTGTTAGCCACTGCAAAGCACAAAATAGAATTCATTGCTCATGTGCAATAAAGATCAATAACCGACCATGGGCCAAACACTGTATGCAACTGAGCCATGCCACACCTAACGCCAACCACCCAATTTTGTACTGGGCCCAGTAAAGGGCTCTTGGCAAAGGCTAGAACCACCTGCCAAATGTCAGATTCAAATGCTCCAGGTCTTAAAATGATCTATTCACTAACTTTTTTTTTAAACTTTATAGAGTAAGGGAGGGTTATAGCCCCTTTGGCCCCTTTCACACTGGCGTTCTGTCTGTCCGTTTTTCATCCGTCCGTTTACAGATGAAAAACAGACCCCCATGTGTTTCTATGGACTTGCGGATGTAAACGGATGAACATCTTTTTACATCCGTTAATGTCCGCATCCGTTAACATTCGTTTTTTTGAACGGAAGAAAACACTATTTTTCCTCCGCAAAAAAACCTGGAACGGACGAAAATCAGATGTCAACGGATGTAAACGGACCAAAAATGGATGTAAATGGATCTAAACGGATGTAAACCAATGTAAACAGATGAAAAAAATTGATATAAACGGATGAAACCGGATGGAAACGGATCTAAATGTATGTAAACCAATGTAAACGGATGAAAAATGGATGACAAAACAGCTGAAAAAAACGGATGGAAACAGATGAAAAAAAGGATGTAAACTGATTCATTTTTTCTTTGCAAAAACGTGACTGAACTGAAGAAAAAAAAAAAACGGAACGCCCGTGTGAAAGGACCCTTTCATTTTTTTGCCATCTGTGCCCTCTTCAGGAGATTTCCCATCATTTCCTGTCCGAAAAACAAAAACAGGGAGTTGGCAAAGTGAGGGAATACCTGTTTGTCACCAGGGTTACCAGAACCAGTGCCCCCATTTGAAGATTTCTCCTCGATTCCTGTTTTGGTGACTGTTGACCCAATATTTGGAATTTTCTTTCACTCTCTGTGATAAACAGGGTGAATCTCCCTAATGAGGGCTCAGACAGCAATAAAAACTGGACAGCTGTTCTAATCAATATCCACTTTTTCCAAAACCTAAAAAAAGATTTTACCTTCAGTTATACTTTAATGAATATCTTAAAGAAAAACAACACAAAACAACATTTGCTGAGATATTCGGCTTCAAACAAGCTATTACCCCCGTAGTACTTGTTTTTGCAGCTAGATGTCCTTTATCTAATGGTCAGCATCTTTCAACCCACTTCCACTGAGCCAGGTTATCCTGGACATGCTCCACCTTTCGACTGGACAGTAAAAGGAGAAGCAGCCCATTGATAACTCATCTGTCACTCTGATTTCTCCTCCTATCAGCATGCTCCTTGTCAACACATATATTGGCTCTTTGTAATGTTTCTTTGCCTCACGCTACTGTGTTCCCTGCTGTATGAAGACTGCAAGGGGCTGATATCAGGTAAAATTAAAGCGGAACTGTACCCACCTAAGTTCCAGCAGTCTGATGTCCCTCCTGAGCATGCATGGGGGTTCAGTCAGATTCGGCATTGTGCGACTCCGTGTCCGTGGGACAAAGCATGTCTCTTTTGTATTAAAATGACTGCCTGTTCGCCCATTTTTATTATTTTAGCTGAAGTTCCACTTTAACCCCTTGCCTACAGGGCACTTATACCCTCTCCCTGCCCAGGCCAATTTCCAGCTTTCAGCGCTGTTGCACTTTGAATGACAATTGCGCGGTCATGCAACACTGTACCCATATGACATTTTTATCATTTTTTTGTGACAGATAGAGCTTTATTTTGGTGGTATTTAATCACCTCTGGGTTTTTTATTTTTTCTTAAACAAACCAAAAACTACTGAAAATTTTGAAAAAAAATGTTTTTTCTTAGTTTTTGTTATAAAATTTTGTAAATAAGTGATTTTTCTACTTCACTGATGTGCGCTAATGAGGCTGCAGCGATGGGCACTGATAGGCTGCACTGATGGAAACTGATAGGCTGCACTGATGGGCACTGAGGAGTCACTGGTAGGTGGCACTGATGGGCATAAACAGGCATCACTGTTGGGCACTGAAAGGCAGCACTCATATTTGGTACTGATAGGCGGCCGATCGCCGCGCTGCATGCCCCTGGACCCGTGCATGTGCGGTTAGAATAGGAGGACATCATATGACGTCCTCCCAGAACGAGAGAACCACCTTGCGCCTGTCATTGTACTATATGGCGGGCGGGAGGCAGTTAAGGTACTTACACTGCTGCGTATAAAAGATACATTGAATGATGTAATAATGGTTACAGAATTGCATTAATTTGTGTCTTTGATATCTGTCTAGAGTTCAGCTTTAGAGCAGATTTTGAATCTGTTATTTAGGTAACGTGTTAGCGTAACACTTTATTGCCATTTGCAGATGTCACAGTACCCACCTGACAATGGTGTCATAGACCTTTCTCTGCAGGTAAATGCTATCTTTACTTATGATCCAGGGTCAGAATCCTCTTCCTAGACTAAGGCTGCTTTTACACTCATCCGTTTTTCTTCCGCTTTTGCGTTAAAAAAAAAGCAGAAGAAAAAGGTGTGACCATGTAATCCTATGGAACTCTTCACAATGATCCATTGTGGGTTCACTGAGTTTTTTAACCACTTGCCCGTCGCCCTATAGAAGAAATACTGCTACAGGACGGCAGGGCTACAAAATTATACATATACACACAGATACATACAGTGGGGATCGAAAGTTTGGGCACCCCAGCTAAAAATTTAAAATTGAAAATATTAATGTGCATAAAGAAGCCAAGGAAAGATGGAAAAATCTCCAAAAGGCTTCAAATTACAGATTAGACATTCTTATAATTTGTCAACAAAAGTTAGATTTTATTTCCATCATTTACACTTTCAAAATAACCGAAAACAAAAAAATGGCGTCTGCAAAAGTTTGGGCACCCTGCAGAATTTATAGCATGCACTGCCCCCTTTGCCAAGTTGAGACCTGCCAGTGTCATGGATTGTTCTCAATCATCGTCTGGGAAGACCAGGTGATGTCAATCTCAAAGGTTTTAAATGCCCAGACTCATCTGACCTTGCCCCAACAATCAGCACGATGGGTTCTTCTAAGCAGTTGTCTAGAAAACTGAAACTGAAAATAGTTGACGCTCACAAAGCTGGAGAAGGCTATAAGAAGATAGCAAAGTGTTTTCAGATGTCAATATCCTCTGTTCGGAATGTAATTAAGAAATGGCAGTCATCAGGAACAGTGGAAGTTAAAGCAAGATCTGGAAGACCAAGAAAAATATCAGACAGAACAGCTCGCAGGATTGTGAGAAAAACAATTCAAAACCCACGTTTGACTGCACGATCCCTCCAGAAAGATCTGGCAGACACTGGAGTTGTGGTACACTATTCCACTATAAAGAGATACTTGTACAAATATGGTCTTCATGGAAGAGTCATCAGAAGAAAACCTCTTCTACGTCCTCACCACAAAAATCATCGTTTGAACTTTGCAAATGAACATATAGACAAGCCTGATGCATTTTGGAAACAAGTTCTGTGGACCGATGAGGTTAAAATTGAACTTTTTGGCCGGAATGAGCAAAGGTACGTTTGGAGAAGAAGGGGCACAGAATTTAATGAAGAGAACCTCTGTCCGACTGTTAAGCATGGGGTTGGATCAATCATGCTTTGGGGTTGTGTTGCAGCCAGCGGCACAGGAAACATCTCACGAGTAGAAGGAAAAATGGATTCAATAAAATTTCAGCAAATTTTGGATGGTAACTTGATGCCATCTATGAAAGAGCTGAAGTTAAAGAGAGGATGGCTTCTACAAATGGATAATGATCCTAAATACACCTCGAAATCCACGGGGGATTACATCAAGAGGCGTAAACTGAAGGTTTTGCCATGGCCTTCACAATCTCCTGACCTCAACATAATTGAAAATCTATGGATAGACCTTAAAAGAGCAGTGCGTGACAGACAACCCAGAAATCTCAAAGAACTGGAAGACTTTTGTAAGGAAGAATGGGCAAAGATACCTCAAACAAGAATTGAAAGACTCTTGGCTGGCTACAAAAAGCGTTTACAAGCTGTGATACTTGCCAAAGGGGGCAGTACAAGATATTAACTCTGCAGGGTGCCCAAACTTTTGCAGACGCCATTTTTTTGTTTTCTGTTATTTTGAAAGTGTAAATGATGGAAATAAAATCTAACTTTTGTTGACATATTATAAGAATGTATAATCTGTAATTTGATGCCTTTTGGAGATTTTTCCATCTTTCCTTGGCTTCTTTATGCACATTAATACAAATTTTTAGCTGGGGTGCCCAAACTTTCGATCCCCACCGTACATACACACACACGTGACGTTGCATTTCTGAGTAGGGGGTGCCACCATTGGCGGCTTCAGCTATCAAACACCAGATCCCAGCCGGTGATTCCCCGCCGGCACCCAGAGATCGCCGAGTATCACTGACGGCGAGAGGTCTGTATGTAAACAATACACATCTCTCCCCTGTCAGCTCCAGCAGGCTGCTTTGTATTGATCTGCATAGCAGAGCATAGATGAGCAGAATGTTTTAACCGATATTGTGAACGAAAAAATCAGGTTGAACAGTGAAAAATTTTGTTGCTTCGCATATGAACTACCGATTTTCTATGCAGTGGTATGACAAAAATCTATCAAGCGCTATCACGCATGAGCAGACACAGAAGATGACTTGGATGGTTATGTCCAAGGAATCTTCGTAAACACGAACGAAAAATCCAAATGTTAAAAGTAGATTGGCCTAATGAGATAATGAAACCAGAATTCTGCAGATTATATTTTATGTATCACTATTTATGTATATAGATAATGTAATAAACGATATTATACTCATTGCTGGTAATTGTTGTATATATCGATCGTTCTGGCCGGACAGGCGTGGCTACAAGGTCACACACACACCGCATCACTTCCACTTGTACGGAAGACGTCAACACTACGTATTGCCCAACGAACAATTTTTTTAAATTGGTTAATGTGGGCCATGATTTTAACCAATGAACGAATGCCTCTCGGTCGGCAGATGACCAATCAGTCGATTTTCTAATCATGTATTCCCACCTTAAGTGATTTTTGCTGAACTGTAAAAGCAGATGAGAGTGCATGGAAATGAGTGTTTTAGATACAAAGGCACAGGCATCAGGTGTGCACACTTAACAAAGAAGCACTTGAAATAAACTAACACACACCAGAGAATACTCGCTAAATATTTGTAGTAATAAAAGGGTGCTTAATATAATTTGTTGGATAAACATTCGAGATCTTTGCCTGCAGCTAAAGACAGCCTTACTCATCACCTTGTAATACAGTTCACATGGTTTATGTAAGAAGCCTTGTATTAGAACAGTATTGTCTCCTATATGAGCACCTCCCACAATTCAAATTTGGGAAATGCTACTTACGACAAACTGCATCTGTAAGTGGTTGAGATATATTAGGCAGAAAATGAAGATGTTGTCCCTGAAGTTGATTTGTTTTGAAAGCAGAAAAAAATGGCCAAGCGCAAGGATCTGGGTGATTCTGACAAGGACCAAATTGTGGTGGCAAAACGACTGGGTCAGAGCAAC
Organism: Staurois parvus; assembly: GCF_062004578.1. Taxonomy (NCBI): domain Eukaryota; kingdom Metazoa; phylum Chordata; class Amphibia; order Anura; family Ranidae; genus Staurois; species Staurois parvus. The sequence goes on along the minus strand of NW_028318614.1, from coordinate 6,745,648 downwards.
TCCAAAACTGCAGCTCTTGTGGCATGTTCCCCATCTGCAGTGATCAGGACAGTGGTCCAAGGAAGGAAAACCAAGGAACTGGAGGCAGGGTCATGGTTGGCCAAGGCTCATCGATGCACGTTGGGAGCAAAGGCTGAGCCTTGTAGTCCGATCCATTGGAAGCGCTACTGTAGCTCAGACTGCTAAAAAAGGTCATCTTGGTTCTGATAGGAAGGTGTGAGAACAGACAGGGCATTGACGCTTGTTGTGTATGGGGCTGGATAGCCGCAGACTCTTCAGGTTGACCATGCTGACCACTGTCCACAGCCAAAACTGCCTACAATGGGCACGTGAACATCAGAACTGAACCACAGAACAATTGTGGCTTAGTTTGATGAATTTAAAAGTGGTTTGAGAAACACAATGAGTTTGAGGTGTTGACTTGACCTCAAATTCTCTAGATCTCAATCCAATTTAGATTCTGTGGGATGTGGTGAAAAAAACAAGTCCGATCCTTGGAGGCCTCACCTCGCAACTTAACCACTTGCCTACCGGGCACTTATACCCCCTTCCTTACCAGGCCAATTTTCAGCTTTCAGCGCTGCCGCACTTTGATTGACAATTGTGCGGTCATGCAACATTGTACCCATATGAAATTTTGATCATTTTTTCCTCACAAATAGAGCTTTCTTTTGGTGGTATTTATTCCCCGCTGGGCGCTTTACTTTTTGCGCTATAAATAAAAAAGTGCAAAAAATTTGAAAAAAAAAAAGTTTCTTTGTTTCTATTATAAAATTTTTCAAACAGGCATTTTTTCTCCTTCACTGATGTGCGTTGATGAGGCAGCACTGATGGGCACTGATAGGCGGCACTGATAGGCAGCACTAAAGGGCACTGATAGGCAGTACTAATGAGGTGTCCCGGATAGGCGGCACTGATAGACAGCACTAATGAGGTGTCACGGATAGGCGGCACTGATAGGTGACACTGATGATGGGTACTGATAGACGGCACTGACTGGCATCACTGCTGGGCACTGACTGGCGGCACTGACTGGCAGCACTGCTGGGCTGCACTGGTGGGTGGCACTGGTGGGCAGCACTGGTGGGTGGGCACAGGTGGGTGGGCACAGGTGGGTGGGCACAGGTGGGCACATGTAGGTGGCACTTCTGGGCACAGGTAGGTGGCACTGCAGAGTGGCACAGGTGGGTGCACTGCTGGGCACAGGTGGGTGCACTGCTGGGCACGGGTGGGCGGAGCTAGTGGGCGCACTGCTGGGCGGAACTTGCAGGTGGCACTGCTGGGCACCGATCATCAGGGCACTGATCATCAGTGCCCTGATGATCGGTGCCGATCCCCGCTCTGACAACTGCCGGTTCTCGGCAGTACTTTCCTCACGATCTGACAGTGTGAGGAAAGTGCAGCCGAGAACCGGCACTTGCATTTCCCTCTGACATTGGACACTGCTGATCAGGTGGTAAAAGGCCGCTGTGATTGGCCTTTTACCACATCACGTGATCAGCTGTGTCCGTAGGACACAGCGATTACGGAGATCGCCGGGTGCGCGCCCCAGGAGAGCGCGTTCTGGGAGGACGTCATATGACGTCCACCCAGAACTGGCCGGCCGCGGTGAAGCCGTCATTCGGCTATGCGCGGTCGGCAAGAGGTTAAAGGACTTAATGGATTTGCTACTGATGGCTTGGTGCCAGATAGAACTGTATACATTCAGAAGTCTATTGGAGTCCATACTTCAACAGGTTACTATTGGTCATATTGTTATGGCTGAGCAATGTGTGTATAATATATATATATATATATATATATATATATATATATATATATATATATATATATATTTGGCTCAATAGCATAATAATGTTCGTGTGTTTTCTGGTATTTTAAAGTGTGCATAAGCCAGAACCTTTTTGATAGAGTGGCGTCCCTCTCTATATGTTCTGATGACCAAGGTCACTGGGACTAGAAGTGAGGGAAAATTCCAAACTGCAAGTAATTATCAGAAATGAAGGCGAGAGAAAATCTTACTAAGGGGACAGTTCCTATGACAACTATCTAACAGGAGATTAACCTCACCTTGGAAAGATTTTCCCTCACTTCCTGTTGTATATACAGGACAGCAAGTGAAGGGAAATCTCTTGAATGGGACACAGATGGCACAAAACGAGTCAATAGAGGTTTACTTACCCTAGGTTCACACCTAAGCATTTTCTGCAGCGTTTTTCAGAAACGCAGTACGGTCCATTTAACATGATTTACTACAGGACACGTTCACATCTGTGCGTTTTCACGAGGTGCGTTTTTTGGAAAGGGTCAGGGACTTTTTTTAACGCAAAAAGTTGCGGTTTTGGTTCTATAGACTTCAATGGAAATGCTGCAGAATAGGATTTAGTGCATTTTTGCTGCGTTTGTGATGTGTTTTGCATTTTAAATCTGCCTAACAAGAAAAATTTAAAAAATTTAAAAAACCTCAAAAAGGCATCAAAAACGCAACGCAAAACACAATGCAGAAACGGCTCAGGCTCAAACACAACCTGCATGGGTGTGAACCTAGTCTTATTCCTTGCTCTATTCAAGATGGAAACAAATTGATAATTTTTCTATCTACAAGCCTAGGTTCACACTACAGCGGTGCGGTAAATCCCATGTGATTCAAACAGGAACCGCATCGCATTCCTGTACAAATCACATGCAACTTGTATGCAGTGAGATTGGAGCCATACATTTTGTATGGCTCTATTCGCACTGCACCCGCACCAAAAATGTGCAGGACCCTTTTTTGGTCCGCACTAGAATTGGATCGCATGGGTATTCACACCTATGCAATCCGATTCTGCACATCGCACTGCGTTTTGTGGACTGCTTTCGGTGTGTTAACATACACACCCGCATCGGTTCGTATGAACGGGGTGCGATTGTAATGCGGGGCGGAATTCGCACTGAAAACGCTGCGAATTCTGCACTGCATCAGTGTGAACCAGGGCTCAATCCCAATTCATACTATGATGCCCAACGTCAGGCGTTGCGTGTATGCTCCCTTCTTGTTGTACTACATGCACAGGGTAGCCTATTCATTTCAATGGGCTGCTCTACATGCAACAAAGAAGCTCATGCACCTTTTTGAGCGTCAACCTTTGTGTGGGTTTTTTTTTTTGTTTTTTGTTGTGCCATTAACAATGAATGACACTGCAAGCATGAAACGCAATTTACACGTGCTGTTACAATGTGAATGCACCCTAACAATGACAATGATATGTGTCTGGTTGCATACAATAAACAGGTTAGTAATGGAAATACATCCTGCATTAAAAATCGTGTTTTATTGTGTAAGGAAGTGTAGTGCTAATAAATATCATTGTATGCTCACTACCCCTAATGGCGATTGTTCCTTCTGTTCCTTTGATGATAATGGCGAAGGACAGACGTGGGGCAGAGTACAGAGTCACACCCAGCATGCTTTGTGCTACGCTTCATTCTTCTAATGGCAAAGGAAGGGAAAGCACAGACAGATAAGAGGAACAACTCATGGTAATAGACTTGGTACTAGTGCCATTGTGTATCCTTAACTGATAACATGGACAACAAACTCATTTTTATAGCTTGGACAAACTACAGTCTGTTCTTTGTACATGGAGATTCCAAACAACACTAAACAGAACTAGAGCTGCCCATGCACACAAAGGTTTTTATTGCTCAGCCTGCAAACTAAACCAAACAAAATTAAACAGATTCCTCTATCCACGCCAAGCAGTGCTGCTGGCTTTCAAAACACTCCATAGTGCCTACACCAACCATGGCATCACCTGCCTGGAGTTTGCATGCTCTCCCTGTGCCTGCGTGGGTTTCCTCTGGGTTCTCCAGTGTCCTCCCACACTCCAAAGACATGCTGGTAGGTTAATTGGATTCTGTCTAAATTGGCCCTAGTATGTGTATGTATGAATGTAAGTTAGGGACCTTAGATTGTATGCCCCTTGAGGGTTAGGGACTGATGTGAATGTACAATATATATGTAAAGTGCTGTGTAAATTGATGGCGCTATATAAGTACCTGAAATAAATACATCTGATCGCATACATGTGCTGTTTGGCCAACAATTTTCCACCCTGCTCCCTCCATTTTTATTTTTTTATTGAATGCTGTCGGAGAGGGGGAGGATGACAACAAGACCACCCACAGAGGAATTTTGGCCAGTTCATCTGCTGGCTCCCTTTACAGCCAGCCAATACAATCAGCCTAATTTATCAGTGTCTGGAAGGAGAGCTGTCTGTATTACCATACTAACCAATCAAACACTAGAGCTGATTTGTCATCATGCAACAAAGGAAGGGTGGTATGTTTTGCCATAAACTCAGGCTCATGATATTAGTAGCAAACGATTACCTATTTCCCATAAAAATAAAACAGACTTCACCTAACTTCAACAGAAGCAAAAAATGATTGCTAGGAAATCATTATTATTATTATTATTATTATACAGGATTTATATAGCGCCAACAGTTTTCTCAGCGCTTTTGCAATTAATGGGAGACAATACAGCAACAAAACAGTTCAATACAAGAGGGTTAGGAGGGCCCTGCTCCTTGGAGCTTACAATCTAAGAGGGAGGGGCTGGTGGTACAAAAGGTAATAACTGTGGGGGATGGACTGGTAGGAGGAATAGAAGATTCCGTTATTAGCTGAAGGCGGGATAGGTTTCCCTTTCAGAGCGCCTGAAAGTGGGCAGAGTAGGCGATAGTCTGATAGATTGGGGTAGAGAGTTCGAGAGGATGGGGGAGGCTCTGGAGAAGTCCTGGAGACGTGCACGGGAGGAGACAAGGGAGCTAGAGAGCAGGAGGTTGTGGGAGTAGCAGAGAGGATGGTTTGGGTGATTTGGAGACAAGATTGGTGATGTAATTTGGGGCAGAGTTATAAATGGTTTTATACAGTTGTGGCCAAAATTATTCAACCCCCAATGCTGTAAAGGGGTTTAGGGACTATAGTGTACATTTGGAATTGTATTCAGAATCAAATCCTACAAGGACGTTGTAACTACCCAAATGCAACTAAAATGACATCAATTGTTTATGTAATACAGTAGTAAATGGTTCTTATGTGGTTTCTTCATTGCCACAATTATTCAACCCCTTAAAGACTACCACTCTGAAGAACAGAGGTTCATACAGGTGCTTTCCATCAGGTATTGAAAACACCTGTGGATGTCACCGAGCAGCAATCAAGCATAATAAGCACCAATTAGGCAGCTTTAAAATGACTGTGATACTCAGCTCCTTCTAGACATTTACTGGTGTGGTTACAAACATGGTGAAGGCAAGAGAATGGTCCAGGAAGACAAGAGAAGAGGTGATTTCTCTTCACAGGAAGGGCAATGGCTATAAGAAGATTGCAAAGATGTTAAACATACCAAGAGACACCTTAGGAAGCATCATTCGCAAATTCAAGGCAAAGGGCACTGTTGAAACGCTACCTGGTCGTGGCAGAAAGAAGATGCTGACTTCGACTGCTGTGCGCTACCTGAAGCGTAGAGTGGAGAGAAGTCCCCGTGTGACTGCTGAGGAACTGAGAAAAGATTTGTCAGATGTGGGTACAGAAGTTTCAGCCCAGACAATAAGACGCACACTGCGTAATGAAGGCCTCCGTGCCAGAACTCCCAGGCGTACCCCCTTGCTGTCTCCAAAGAATAAGAAGAGTCGACTGCAGTATGCCAAAAGCCATGTGGACAAACCACAAAAGTTGTGGGATAGTGTTCTGTGGACTGATGAAACAAAATTAGAACTGTTTGGGCCCATGGATCAACGCTATGTTTGGAGGAGGAAGAACAAGGCCTATGATGAAAAGAACACCTTGCCTACTGTGAAGCATGGTGGAGGGTCAATCATGCTTTGGGGCTGTTTTGCTTCTGCAGGTACAGGGAAGCTTCAGCGTGTGCAAGGTACCATGAATTCTCTTCAGTACCAGGAGATATTGGATGGAAACGTGATGCAGTCCGTCACACACCTGAGGCTTGGGAGACGTTGGACCTTTCAACAGGACAATGATCCCAAGCATACCTCCAAGTCCACTAGAGCATGGTTGCAGAGGAAAGGCTGGAACATTTTGGAGTGGCCATCGCAGTCACCAGACTTAAATCCGATTGAGAACCTCTGGTGGGACTTAAAGAAAGCAGTTGCAGTGCGCAAGCCTAAGAATGTGACTGAACTGGAGGCCTTTGCCCATGAAGAATGGGCGAAGATACCCGTAGATCGCTGCAAGACACTTGTGTCAAGCTATGCTTCACGTTTAAAAGCTGTTATAACTGTAAAAGGATGCTGTACTAAGTACTAAGATTGAATGTCACTTGGGGGTTGAATAAAACTGATAATGCTGTGAGCACAGAAAAGACATTTGTGGTTATTTCATTATAACTGTTATGTTATATTTGTCTGACCTACAAGTGCCTCTTTAATGTAAATGTAAGCAAGATGACTGAATGATCAAAAGCAATGTCAAACTGGCCAAAACACTCAATTTCAGTGGGGGTTGAATAATTTTGGCCACAACTGTATGTTATTGTTTTGAATTTTATTCGTTGGGCAATGGGAAGCCAGTGGAGGGATTGGCAGAGAGGGGTGGCAGATATGGAACGGTTAGTAAGGTGGATGAATCTGGCAGCAGCATTCATGATAGACTGAAGAGGGGATAGCCTGCGATGAGGTAGGCCAATGAGGAGGGAGTTACAATAGTCAAGACGAGAGATAACCAGAGAGTGAAATGCTCTAATTTCAGGTTTCTTCACCCTAATTTTCATAATGAGCCCCGCAAGGGTTTTTTCTTTAAGCAGTAGTAAACTTTGTTTTTCAAAAATTGCTGACAGACAGGATATTTATAACAGATGACACCCTATTGGTCTCTTCTGTCGTAAATGCTTACTCCTGCCTGTCAGCGCATGCGCAGCTCAGCGAACATTTACGGCCCATTCTGTGCCGCTGCGATGTGACTTCCATGAGCATGCGTGGGAGTGACATCATAGCAGCCTGGCCATTCAAGCAGCCAAAGGCACCGAACCCGGAAGGAAGGTCAGGTAAAGATGGAAGTGCCTGAGACCCACCAAACCAATCACAGTGCAACGCTGGAGGGCTCGGTTTGACAGGTAAGTATGCTATAATGTACTAATATGCTGTGCATACTAGCACCATATGGCATAACCCACCTGGGGGCCCCTACAAAGAAGAAATTATAGCAGAATTAACTACCACTTTAAGATACTCTGATAAATAAGGACTTCCACCACTACCAAATAAATCATTATTGCAGTAGGTAACCGGGAAAAGATGGTTTCAGAACAAGTGGTTCTGATTTCAGTGGTAATGCTATGTTTGACTACCTGCATATGAATTTTAATACAAATAAAACACACAAAAAATTATATATATATATATATATATACACACACACACACACATACATACACACATACATACTGTATATACACATATACACAACTATATGACCACCCACTTATTATTGAGTAGGTCCCCCTTTTGTCACCAAAACAGCCCTGGCCTGTCAAAGCATGGACCCCACTAGACCTCTGAAGGTACTGTATGTGTGAATAGGCCCCTAGTGTAGCCCTAAGGCTAGGTTCACAAATGTTCGGGTGGTGCGGCTGTAGATTCACACAAAAATCCATGCAGCCGCACCACCCGCACAGAGGAATGCGGACCAGCGGGCGGGTGACATTAGTTCTAATGGCAAGCCGCCCGCACTGGAAAATGCAACCGTACTGGGAACCGAGGTTCCCAAGCGGGCTGAGTTTTCAGAAGAAGCGCAGGGACTTCTTCCCTGCGTGCCACGGGGCACAGGAGTCCATTCAAATGAATGGGCTCTTGTGCTGGCGCAAAACGCGTCCCGCGCGGCCGCATATATGTGTACCAGGGGTTAATATTAGCAGATATAAGTCTGTGGCTGAGTGCAGAAACAATAAAGGGGTACTCCACTTCAAAAAGATAATGACATATACTGTTCAAGACTAAAATATATATTTTGTTTTACCAAGAAGTGGCAGGCAGACACTCCTAATTGGTAATAATGAATGATTGCTCAGTGTCTGGCTGTCTGTACTGATTAGTGTTTTTAATCAAATGCCAAGTACTTAGAAATCCTAGAAAAAGCTGGTGTAATAAGGGCAATAAAGATGACAACATGGGAGGGGTGGCAGCAATAGGCCAGATAAAGAGAAAGTTCATTCAGATATGAGTCACAATCGTTTTTCTCAAGAAGTTAGTAGAAAATTAAACAAAATACCTGACTGGCTGTTCTAAACAGCATCTTTATTTTTATGTCTTCCTAGCATGCTACCCTGAGCGGGGAGCCGCAAGTGCTGCATACCGCAACCCATAGAAGCAATAGCTGTAAGCAGGTATAAGCTGGTACTTGTGTAAACGTACAGATGTATAACCGTGAATGCACACAGTCTGTGTCCAGGGTCATACATCCATATGCATGCACACCTTTACAAAAATACTGGAGTATACCGCATACAGCCATTGCTCTCTATGGGTGGCTGTAAGCAGCATCTCTAGCTCTCAGGTGGGGAAATACACCCAAATTTCACAGCCACAGATACTGTTACACTTACATTGATTATCTCTTTACAATGGCATCTGAAAGTCAGTGGGATACATTAGGCAGGAAGTAAACATGTTGTTCCTGAAGTTGATTTGTTAAAAGTAGAAAAAATGGGCATAGCAGTTTGTTGTGTATGGGGCTGTGTAGCCACACACCAGTCAGGGTGCCCATACTGATCCCTGTCCACAGCCGAAAGTGCCTACAATGGGCATCAGAACTAGACCACTGAGTAATAGACAAAGGTGGCGTGGTCTAATGAATCACATTTTTTTTTGGCTGTGTTTCCATCACTTACCTGGGGAAGAGATGGTACCAGGATGCTGTATGGATAGAAGGCAAGCCGGCGGAGACAGTGTGATGTTTTGGACAATGTTCTCCTGGGAAACCTTGGTCCTGCCATTCATGTGGATGTTGCTTGACACGTACAACCTACCTAAACATTGGTGCTGACCAAGTACACCCCCTCATGGAAATGGTATTCCCTGATGGCAGTGGCCTCTTTCAACAGGGTAATGCACCCTGCCACACTGCAAAATGGTTAAGAGTGGTTTGAGGAATGCTACGAGTTTCAGGTGGGTCTTGGCCTCCAAATTCTCCAGATCTCAGTTCAATCAAGCATCTGTGGGATGTGCTGAAAAACAAGTCCGATCCATGGAGGCCCCACCACGCAACTTACAGGACTTAAAGGATATGCTACTAATAGCTTGGTGCCAGCTACCACACCATCCCTTTGTAGGTCTAGAGGCATCCATGCTTCCATGGGTCAGAACTGTTTTGGTGGCAAAAGGGGGACCTACTCAATATTAGGTGGGTCATTAGAATGTTATGGTTGATCAGTGTACATATATAATTTTTTTTTACAGATCCAGGTCTGCCCCTTTTGATGGCTGCGTGATTTCTTATTTTTTACTTACATCAATCAGGGATGCTGTAAATGCTCTTTGTGGTCCCTGTGATATCATTGCAGTGATATCATAACAGGAGCTATAGCACTCTTCTCACCATCAGATTCGTCATGGATGAAGGCACCTTTTGTCCCTTCCACAGGTCTTATAGGTGATCTGGACATTTCTGCACCATCAATCACCTGGGAAGGAGATAGATGGGACCAGCATTGACTGTCTATGTTCTCAAAAGTCACAACAGCTGAGAACCTTCCTCCTCTACCTGCCCTGCATAATGGTACAGCGCTCAACAAGAAATGGCTGCAGTGATTTTACTGGAGGGAAATCTGTATTGTCACCCTGTAATGAATGTGCCCGGCGCTGGCAGGATCCCGAGGTATATTTGCACAGATACAAAGGGCAATTGCATTTAAAATAATACAATTTGCCTTATAAGATTATCATTTTCAAAAGGAATTAAAAAAAAAATAAATTAACTATAGTTCTACTTTAATGGGAGCCAGAAAATGTAATGTAGTACCTAACTATAGTGTCTACTACTTGTTAAACTGGAAACATATATAAGTAGAAATACGATTTTAGGGCCCATTCACAGTGTTGCATGTGCATATTTTGTCAGGTCAATGCATGTTGCATTGCATGACCCCATTCATTCATTCCCAATATGTTACAAAGCAACACTACTGTTTCAGTTGCATGTATTGCAGTGCATCTTGGGTTAGGAGGTGTTGCTGTGTGTACATATGCACATTTGGAATTTCATTACAAATAAATAGGAATACAGCCCATTTACAGCAAACGTGTTGTTGCAATGCAATCCTAAGCATACTATAACATGCAGTGCTACGCCACAACGGTGTGAATGGGTGCCTAGGGATCCAAAAAAAATAATAATTAGAAAAATAAATATATATTATTATTATTATACAGGATTTATATAGCGCCAACAGTTTGCTCAGCGCTTTACAACATAAAAGGAGACAATACAGCAACAATACAGTTCAATACAAGCGGGATGGGAGGGCCCTGCTTCTTGGAGCTTACAATCTAGGATATATATATATATTTATATATGTACATACACACACAGGGCCATTCAAGCCAAACATGTATAAAAAGGAATGCTAGCATGGCAGTACTACACGCAGTAGTGTCAAGTGTGTCCGATTACTGATAGGCGGCGCACATATCACGGGCCAGTCCAGTGACTGTTAATCAAGATGGCAGACAACAAGTGTTAATGTGTGCTGGAACTGCCAATAAAGTTTTGCTACCTGAGTGCTCTGTAGTCAGTTTCCTTTCACCTGACTATTTGTAAATGCAGACTCCCATTGTAATTATTGACATTACAGTGTTCAGTCACTTGTACGCTTAGCACTGTGCGCCTATACAAGTACATGAGCTATATTGGCTTCATACAGGGGTGGTCCAGCGTGCAGAGCCTGGCAGGGACCCCCTACCACCGCTCCGTACATTCACTCATTAGGATGTATTAGAAGAGGTGGCTGTACGCAGACGTACACCTACATACACACGGTTGTATGCTCTAAATGCAGGTCTGATGTGGGTACTTCACAAATCTCCTGGTGAAAAACTGTACAGCCGCTTCATCCAATGCATCCTAATGAGTGACTGTACGGAGCGGTGGTAGGGGGTCCCTGCCAGGCTCTGCACACTGGACCACCCCTGTATGAAGCCAATATAGCTCATGTACTTGTATAGGCGCACAGTGCTAAGTGTACAAGTGACTGAGCGCTGAAATGTCAATAATTACAATGGGAGTCTGCGTTTAAAAGTAGTCAGGTGAAAGGAAACTGACTACAGAGCGCTCAGGAACCAAAACTTTATTTATAAACAGCACTGACTAAACAAGGAAGCTGAGGAGGAAGAAGACATTTCCCTGGCAGCCTGCTGGCCGGTTCTTCTACCATTACACAGCATTCTATAAGACTTCCACCCTCCCTCCTCCTCCTTCTCATCTCCCTTTTATAGTCAAGGGCACAGCCGCCACACTACTCCATTCCTATAGCGGGCCCCGCCCCTTCGCACACGTCACGCACCCAACCCCCAAACCCGCTCTGAGAGCACATGACGGCGGCTTCACAGAAAGTAGGTAAAAGGTCGCGCGCTGTGATTGGCTGGCCTGGATAGAACATGAATCAATGGAGGGGAGGAAGGTTCTCTTTACAATGGAGACCTTCAGACAGCGTGTGACAGGACAGAGCAGGGCTGGCTCAGCCAGATCCTTCCACTGTGGATGAGTGTGGGGGTGGGAGAGACTCCCATTATAGGAATAGGGGTCTAGAGAGGACAAAGGGTTAATGGGCACCACAGCTTGCAATCTGATCTACAAAGACATGAAAGTGGATTTATAAAGTGCATTCCTTGCAATCACCACACCTACACAGGATGAGGATAGCAGAATGTAAGAGAATCCTCAGCTTTTAGAGTGTAAGCTCTTAGGAGCAGCCTCCACCCAACATTCCTGTATAAAAGTACTGCCTCCATTTATATTGTAAACTGGCACTGTATAAGTCCCTAATAATAATCAGGATGAATGCAATAATGTATCGCATGCAGAGGCGGACTGACCGAGCACTGCCCGGGGTCAGTGGGGGGCCCCATGAAATGCCCCTGGTACCTTTTTTATAGGCTTTTTTGAGTGTGGGCAAGGACACAGGGGCCCCATGATCCCCTATTGCCTGGGGGCCCCATGAGTTGTCAGTCTGCCCCTGAACGCATGCACCATAAGGCTGCCTCCGCGCTTGTGCGACGCATTTGCACGCATGCATCGCAGGTACAGCAATCCATTAAATGGGCTGCTGCGCCCGTGAGAAATGCGCAAAAAAAGTCCAGGAAACATTTGTTAAAAACCATGTCACTCGGAATCGCATAGTGCTGCGGCATCATGTGGTTCCATGGGCTTTTTGCTGATGCGTGGGGGTGCCATCAAAAATTAAGGTGTCTGCTAAAGAGCCGTGTGTTTTGTCTGTAAGTCGGGAACGCAAAATCGCACAATTGTGAACCTAGGCTAAGAAAACAAACACGGGCGCAGCAACCCATTTAAATGAATGGATTGCTGTACCTGCGACGTATATGTGCAAATACGCAGCACAAGCGTGGAGGCAACACAAAATATTAACAAAATTAATATAAAATAAGCAAACCTAACTAGAACATTTTTGGAGGCCCTGATGACGAATATATCACATGCATGGTAACACAAATGGAACAATATCAAAATATCATGCAGCATATAAACAAAAAGAAAAATCACATTTCTGGGGGTCCTGAATTCATGGATACTATGCAATGGATGTGATCACTAGCACTGTGTAACCAGCAAGGTGTGGTTACCAACAGCAACCGCATCCCAACAGTCCAGTCTTGTCTAAGGGAAGACCCTTGAATGTGGTTGCCCGTAGCAACCGCATCTTAACAGTCCAGTCTTGTGTAAGGGCATACCCTTGAATGTGGTTGCCCATAGCAACCACATTCCAAAAGTCCAGTCTTTTCTAAGGAAAGATCCTTGAATGTGATTGCCCATAGCAACCGCATCCCAACAGTCCAGTCCTGTCTAAGGAAAGATCCTTGAATGTGGTTGCCCATAGCAACAACGTGACAGCTGTTTGTTGTGGTCTGATGACAGATCATGTGTTGCTAAGGGTTTGCGGGGCATAAATCATTGATGAAGACCCTGGCATTGCAAGGGTTACTCATCCCAGTGACCAACGACTACGTCATCACTGTTCTGACTATGTCTTAGTGTCAGGGTGACACCGGTACAAAGTTACATGCAAGCCATGGTCTTCCTGCATTGGCAGCCATTGAGTTGCTGGAAGAAGGAGCATGCCAAAACCTGGGGAAAGGGATGCAGGGTGAGAAGTTGCTAGAAGGGAAGCATGTGTTACCTGCCTGTGCTCTCCTCTTGACAAGCTGCAGCCGGAGCTGTGCAGATCCCCAAGCCTCTCTGTCCTGCAACCCTCACAGAATGGAAAGTCAGCCCTCCCCGCCCTGCGCCTTCCTACCAGAGGGAGGGCCCTGCATTGTTTCCTCATACATACTACACAGGCTGGGGCTTCCTAGCTGCTGCCATGGAATTTCATTCAAACCCACAAGTGGCAGGCAGATCTGAGGAAATCGCTGGCTTCGTGGCTGTAATTTCAATAATATGGAATATCGCAGGACTTGCTGGTGTGGATGGTCTGATTGTTCTGTGTATGGCGTCCAAGACAAGAGACGTATGACAAATATACGGCATTACCAACTGTCTCCTATTTGGAACCAAATCCCTCCACCCCTCTGCCTTCCACACTTGTCTCTCTGTCTGCTCTGATATGTATATATTCGTTCAGTTGTCTCCAACACTCAGTGATTTGAAGCACTTTGACACTCAACATCAAGATTCCTATTATATTCAATGGTGCCTGTTCACACCTGAGCATTGTGTCACTTAAAGTGGTTCCAAAGTCTAAAGCGGGGGTGCTCAACCTTTCAAGAAGTGAGAGCCACTTAAAGTGATTTGGTAACCAGTCGTGGGCCGCAATGAAATGGTTCAGAAATTCTTATTAGATCATTTTTTATTTTGAATAGCATAATGAGCCTTTCCTCCTCTCCCTCCCGGTGGCATTCAGCAGCTGCAGGAGGAAAATGGAGAAGACTGGATTCTGTGTATGGCACCCCAGCTGTCTCTCCTGCGTAAGTGTGAAACAGAATGTGACAGGGAGGCTGCACGGGCCCCCTGGAGCATGGGGCAGGGTCACCACTGCGACCCCTGGCACTACACCAGTGGATGGGGGTGTGGTAAAAACACATTTCAATTAAGGATTTACTGTTTACTGCCCCCCCCAAACCACAAATGTAAATGAGCCCTTACTGTCCTGAGCCCCCTATAGGGCTGCTTTCACACTGATGCAGCTTTCCTGTGGTTTAGCTGCTTTTTTTCATAGATTTCTATTATATCCTGCAGGTGTGAAAGCGCACCAAAAATCCTGCATTCCGGATATAATAGAAGAGCACTTTCCAGGTTTGAGGTCAAGGGCCACATCAGAGGGCTCCGAGGGCCACATGTGACCTGCGCATCACGGGTTGAGCACTCTTGGACTAATGTTTTTTTTTTACCCTAATGCATTAAGGTAAAAAAAAAAACTTTAATTAAATGTTTACTCCCCCCCTCTAAATATTTGAGTTCTGTATCAATCCAGCATTGTGCCTGTCTACAGCAGAGCTGCTTTTTCTCCCTGGTCTCACAAAGCAGATTAATAGCAGTAGGAGCCATTGGCTTCTGCTGCTGTCAATCAAATTCAGTGAGCAGGGGGCGGGGATGAGCTGCGTTGTGTGTGTCTATGGATGTGCACAGCTTGGCTCGAGATAGAGCCCGCATGTCTGCCCTCATAGCAAGCAGCTTACTATGTGGGCAGACACAGAAAAGGAGGAGATAAGATCGCCAGCAGGGGAACCCAGAAAAGCAGGTTTGGGCCGCTCTGTGCAGAATGGCGAACAGAGCAGGTGAGTATAACATGGTTTTTTTTGTAAAACAAAAAAGATTTTTGAATCATTTTAAAACTTGAAAACATAGAAGAGCTGCTTATGGGCATAGTCACATGTTTCTGGCTCCAGTAAACTGCAGTGGGACCTGAAAACGCATGTTTAGTTGCCTCCTCCTAGTAACTAGCTTTTCATTGGCTAAGATAATGCTGAAGCCTGAAAACATCAAAAAACCTCATGTACAAAAAAAATTGCAGAATTGCCAAAAAATTATAAAAATAGGGGTTCAGCGGTTGTATCGGCACCATATCTGTGTGGTGGATCACCAGGTCTTCTCCAACCAATTGCAAGGCTTGGGACCAGCGTGCATGGTAATAGGCAATTTGTACACACACACTAAGACCAATTACCATGTCTATATGTGGGAGGAAACCCATGCATACACAGGGAGAGCATGCAGACAGCACCCTAGTTGAAATTCAGCCCTAGTGATGCAAGGATAGGAGCTAAGCACTAAGCCAGTGTGCTACCCATGATCTAAAAGACCCCTATAACAATACAAATGGAAGTGTATGACCAATGCATTTTTTTTCCTTTTTGGATATTGTGAGAAGGATTAGAATCCCATTTGGGGTTTACAGCTTTGTAACCCCAGGTTCACACCTAAGCGTTTTCCGCTGCGTTTTGCAGAAACGCACTACAGTCCATTTAACATGATTTCCTATGGGACACGTTCACATCTCTGCGTTTTCACCCGGTGCGTTTTTTGGAAAGGGTCAGGGACTTTTTTTTTATGCAAAAAGTTGAGTTTTTGGTTCTATAGACTTCAATAGGAACACTGCATGAGATGCCCCTGGTACCTTTTTCATAGGCTTTTTTGAGTTTGGGCAAGGACACAGGGGCCCCATGATCCCCTATTGCCCGGGGGCCCCATGAGTTGTCAGTCCGCTCCTGCTCGGATGTTTATGTCCAAGGAATCTACGTAAACACGAACGAAAAATCCAAATGTTAAAAGTAGATTGGCCTAATGAGATCATGAAACCAGAATTCTGCAGATTATATTTTATGTATCACTATTTATGTATATAGATAATGTAATAAACGATATTATACTCATTGCTGGTAATTGTTGTGTATATCGATCGTTCTGGCCGGACAGGCGTGGCTACAAAGTCACACGCACACCGCATCACTTCCACTTGTACGGAAGACGTCAACACTACGTATTGCCCAACGAACGATTTTTGTAGATTGGTTAATGTGGGCCATAAAGGATAACCTTTATTTCAGTGTTGGATGGAGTGGGGTTAGAACCCCTGTCAGACTTTTATTGCTGTCTGTGTCCCCATCAGGTAGATTCACCCTCTCTATTTGTCCTGTGTCACAATATCACTGGGGGGCTGGTTCACACAAAATGCAGTCCAGTGTTTTTAATCCGTGTCAAAAACGCACATATAGTGTTTTCCATGGATTCCAATGGCCCTAGCTCACACCAATTCAGTCAGTTCCAGTGCCATCAGCAATAATAGAACCTGCCACAATTTTTCTACATGGAACATGGCACAAAGCATCAAAAACACCGGAACGCACATATACTGAATTGAGATGAAAAAAAAAGAGGGGATTGGAACGCATCAAAAACACAGCAAAAGCGCATCAAAAATGGGAACGCAGAAACACATCTGGAATGCAGAACCAGTGAACCAGCCCTGAGAGTGAAAGTGAAAGAAAATGTCAAATTGTGTTGTCACCAGAACAGGAATGGAGAGGAAATTTTCCAATGGGGACTAATGCAGGCCATACATTTCATCCGAAAATTGAAAACGTCGTTGGCTCGGTAATCCGATGATGCCATCAATGATTTCGAAAATTGGCCGACTGAGTCATAAAGTTCACCACATATAACAGGCGAAACTTCTGTTCCTTCCAGGTCACGGCTCATGCGCATAATCTTTTCGGAAAACCGATCGTACGATTTGACCATGATTGAGTCGAAAATCAGTCGTTTTTCATGAATTTTCCAACATGCCCGATCACCAAAAAGGGGAGGAACCACGACAATTGGCCGGTGCCACTGACCCACTAACAGAGCGAAAATCGGCCGATTATTCTTAGGTGCGATTTTCGGACGCAAAATCAGTCAAATTTTGACCCATGTATGACCAGCCTTACAGGGATTCCCTTACTTCCTGCTTTGGTTATGGGGCAGAAAGTGAAGGGACATCTCCCTCCTTCTCCATGATGAAGCCCTTTGTGGGATGAAACACAATGGAGCAGGAGGTGGACAGGCAAGGTCACCTACCACCTATTCTGGCAGCTTCTGCAGGCGCTCTCTGCTTCTCCCTCCTTCACTCACTTCCTGCAGCAAGCTGGTTGCTAAGAGACACATACTATAGACACACAGGGCTGGAAGGCCACACCCCCACTCCCTCTTTACAGGAGTTTGATTGACGGCAGCAGGAGCCTATGGCTGTGTTTCCACTGCTCCTCCTATGAGAGCAGGAAGGGAGGGGAGAGCGGTGCTGGAGCCAGAAATAGCTCTGGAGTGCTGACATGGCGCCAGATAAGGGTGACCATACACAAATCAATTTTTATTTGTTTAACCTACTGGTTGAACAAAAGAAACTGACTCCGTTCTCCATCTGCAGACTCGATGTGGAAGGGGGAATCCCTCCCACTGAGCCTTTGTATTTTGACATCAGGGAGATTTCCCCACTGTCAGAATACATTATTAAAATAGCAAACCTATCACACTTACCTGCTCTGTGCAGTGCTTTTACACAGAGCAGTCCCGATCCTCCTCTTCTGGGGTCCTCTGCTGGCACTCCTGGCCCTTCCTCTTTGGTGGGTGTCCCCACGAAATGCCACTTTCCATGGGGGCACCCGTGCATTCTCGCTCCTGAGCCGCCCTGTCTGCATCTATTGATACAGACTGGGCAACTTACCCCCGCTCCCATGTAACAGCATTCAACAGCAGAAGGAGCCAATGGCATTGAAGGCTTAACCCCTTGGCACCTCCCGCCCCTTTAAGGGTTCTAGAAGCCGGGAGGCAGAAGTGGGCCTTCGGGCCATGTGACCACTGTAATTGGCTGTCACAGCAGTCACGTGATCAGAAAGCTATACAAGCCACATTTGTGGAGAATTTGTGATATTCTTGTCACATGCACACAATGACCACTCTTTGTCATCAATTCCTGCAACTGCTTCAGAGTTGCTGAAGGCCTCTTGGTAGCCTTTCTGACCAGTTTCCTCCTGGCTCTTTCATCCAGTTTGGAGTGACGTCCTGATCCAGGGAGGGTCTGTGTTGTACCAAATACCTTTCACTTCTTACTAATAGACTTCACTGTGCTTCTAGGCATTGATAAAGTCTTAGATTTTTTTTCATATCCATCTCCTGACTTGTTTCTGTCCACAACTTTATCCCAGAGATCTTTGGACAGTGTCTTACCACCCATAGTTGATTGTTTGCTTCAGTTGCACTATCAGGGACTGAAATGCTCCAGGAAAGCTCTTTTCATGCTGAGCTAATCAAAATGACCACAGCTGATTACAATTCAAAGTGGCTTTGTGTGCCATCGAGAAGTTGATTAGCTACACCTGATTGAGTTTACAAGTCATTTTTAGGAGGGAGGGTGATCTTTTTTCCAACTCAGTGATATTGTTTTTGCATTTTTGAATTTTTATTTATGACATGCTTGTGTTATATCTTTCACTTGGATGTTATATGTTGCACTGAATAAATACAGCTGGACAAAACAAAAATGGTGTATGTCTTCATTTCCATCTGCAAAGCAACAACATGTGATTTTTCTAAAGGGTGCGATTCTTTTTCATACCCACTGTACCTTTCCGATAGTCAGGGAGTCTTCATTTTTCTCTCTTCAAGAGCTACAACCTCAGGCAGAACCTTCCCAACCAATATGGGTTGGTTGGTCCTGGTCCCTCACTGTGCACTCTAATTCTTCACGCCCGCCCTACTGTGACCTGTAGAAACATAGAGGACAGAGGATGGAACCACAGCGGGGAAGCTGACATTCAACACACCCGAAGGTGTAAGAAGTTGAACCTTCTTCAGCTGCTGATCTCCTGCAGCCTCTTTGTAGTCACTTCCAGTCTACATGCTTCAGGTTTGACTGCATGGAATTTCTGGGGAGCAGGTTTCCTGACAGTGACAACATTGGACCATGCCTGCATAATGTGTGCTGAAGCATCAACTTTTAGTCACTAGCAAAAGGACAGAGCGTTGTCACTTCATAACAGGAAGTTTCTGCTGTTGTCTCTTGTGTGTTTCCTGTGTTCAGGGCCACTGATGAGGCAGTACAACCAATCCCCATCAGCTCAACAGCTTTATAGTCAATTTCTGTCAAATAAAAATTTAAAATCAATTTATTCCAGCAGGCCAGGCAGCAATTGCAATTAATTGCCGGTGTCACGTACCTGGGTAGCGAGCCTGACGTGAAGAGGCTGACCTCTTGTACAACTCCGGCTCAAGGACTGCTGAGAGTGGAACAGTAGTCGCAGGAACTCGGTGGGGTATGAGGGCCTGGGATCTGTCTGGTAACAGCTACTGGACTGATGAGTAGCAGGCCAGAGCAGGGTGCAGATGTATCCGTGCAGGATGGATGGACGCTGGAGCACCGAGACAGATCAGGCTTGAACGGCAGGCAGGAGAATAGTCGGGTCAGAGGCCGGGTTCAGTAACAGGAGGTCAATCAGGCAGGAGCAGGCAGAAGAATAATCCGAGAACAGACCAGAAATCAGGGCAGGAGGCAATCAAGCAGAAGTTAGGAACAGGCTGGTTTTGGCAACAGGAATCAATCACGGAAGTCAGGAAACAGGAGCAGGGGGAAAAGACCATATGGCAATGAGACAACCACAGCAGTCAGTTTAAATAGCCCTCTTGGTGCCAGCATTAATGACAGGCGTGGGCCCGCATGTGCGAATGCGAGAGCACAACTGCGCGCACCTCTGTCCAGGCGCCCGCACATCTGCTCGGTTTTCCAGAACTCTGCGCATGCGCATATTTGTGCGCCGTGGAGATTCACCTGTACTACGGGCAGGCCTTCCCTCACAGCCGGAGGTTACAGCATATCATTACCACTCACTGACTGGTTGATAGAGGTTACAGCACACATTAGGGCTCACTGATTAGTTGCTAGATTGGTTGCTAGAGGTTACTGCACATTATTACCGCTCACTGATTGGTTGTTAGAGGTTACTGCACATCATTACCACTCACCCATTGGTTGCTAGAGGTTACTGCACATCCTTACCACTCACTGATTGGTTGTTAGAGGTTACAGCACTTAATTACATCTCACTGATTGGTTGCTGAAAGTTACAGTACATCATCTCACTGCCTGCACACCAGCGGTCCCATCAATAGAGAGAAAACTCTGACAGTGCTGATGGATGGATGGGATCAGTGACAGTGCTTGGGGGGGACGGGATCAATGGGAGTGCTTGGGGTGGATGGGATCAGTGGTAGTGCTGGATGGGGATGGAAGGTGACTTTTCTACACCGACCATCATTGGTGGGGGGGGATTAAAACTGAGGACCAATGTAATGGGGAATTTGCACTGACCATCAATGTAATGAAGAATTTACACTGACATCCAATGTAATGGGGGATTTTACACCAACAAGCAATACATTTCTACACTGACCACCAATGTAAGGGGGAATTTACACTGACCACCAGCAGAGGTGTTGGTGGCTGGAATGCCACTGCTATTTACATATGAATGCCACATAGCTGCTGATAACCAGCAACTGTATTTACTTTTGTGATCAGCTGTGTCATTGGACCCAGCTGATCAGGTGGTAAAAGACCTCTGTGATTGGCCTTTTACCATGTCATGTGACACAGCGATCACAGACATAGCGGGGGACGCGTTCTGGGAGGACATCATTTTACGCCCTCCCAGAACTGGACAACGCACTGTAGCTGTCATTTGCTATAGCCCGGTTGTGAAGTGGTTAATCAATCCTTCTTGGTATGTGCATCTGTATGTATGTATAGACATACTTAGAAAACCTGGCACGAAATTATGGTGTATCTAAGCTCAAATATAAAAAGTGTATATATGAGGGGCGTTCAAGTCAAACTGGGACTTTTAATTTTACATGTGTAAAAAGGGATGGTAGCGTGGCAGTTCTTCACGCAGTCGTAAGTGGCAAGTGTGTCCTATTGCTGATAGGCGGCGCACATATCATGGGCCAGTCCAGAGACGGTTAATCAAGATGGCAGACAGCAGTGTTAGTGCGTGCATGGAACAGCGTGTGGTGATGAGGTTTCCTGTGAATGAAGGCTTAAAACCCACGGATATCTACAGAAGACTTCAAGCACAGTACAGTGATGAGACACTGAGCCGCAGCAAGACATTTGAATGGTGTAAACATTTCAAAGATGTACATACGTCCATCAGTGGCAATCCCAACCGTGGCGGATCCCAGCCCACATCAGTCATTCCTGTGAACAATCAGTGCATGGAAACCTGATCCTGGATAATCAACACATAACCTGATGTGAAATCGTACAAGAGACAAATCTTTCTGTGAACGGTGACACAATGATGAAGTAAAGCAGGCTGTCCTAGGATGGTTTAGGTGTACTGACAATACTGACAAATCTTTCCGTGCCGAAGCTTTCCAGGCATTAGTTAAACACTAAGATAAGTGTATAAATGTAGCAGGGGAGTATGTTGAAAAATAAATACAGTTTCCACTCCTTGTTCTTTTATCACATAAACTCAAAAGTCCCGGTTTGACTTGAACTCCAAAAAAATACAATTTAAAAACGGACTTCCTGGCTCTACACCAATCCCAGATTCTTTCACAAATATTATTTAAAACCTGTTGGTGAAGGTGAACAAAATAAAGATTGTTTCTTGACAGATGTCCTTTAAATTCTTTATTCATTCTCATAAAAAACAAACCATAAATGTGAAAACAATCATGAGTGGCGCCTAGTGAATTTAAAATGCACTCCCATGATATATCCCTAGAAGCACATATATATATATATATATATATATATATATATATTTATTTATATATATATATATATATATATATATATATAATAATTGGCATTATAGTGAATTGATCTTATAACCTGATAGTGCTGGACTAATGGACCCCGAGGGTCAAAATATATATAGTGGATGAGTATAAACTGGATGAGTATAAATTAAAGATCCTCTCACGATCTATTAAGATGTGTCCTTTTCCTTTATATAAATAGCAATTTTCCAGCAGCATACACGGTCTAAAAAAACAGTAGATATTCTAGAGTATGTGATGGAGATGTCATTCATGTAGATACATTTCCAGCAGTCAAATCTGCATAAACATTGTTACTGTGGTCCAGAGGAGGAATTAATGGGTGAATAACCGGCTCACTGGTGATGTTTTGTCTTTATAGCCTCAAACCTCCCCCAGATATTTCAGATGTATGGATTCCATCGGTATTGTATATGGAACAAAGGCTGGAATGATTTTAAAGTCCATCATTTGTAAGGTTGTTTACTGTGGTCCAGAGGAGGTAATAATGTATTAGCAGAGAAGAAAACCTATCCTTTATACCTCCCTCGCACAGGTATCCAATATACACTATATTGCCAAATGTATTGGGCTAGCCCTCCAAATCATTGGATTCAGGTGTCCCAATCACGTCCATGGCCACAGGTGTATAAAATCAAGCACCTAGGCATTCAGACTGCTTCTACAAACAAAAGAATGGAGCTCAGTGAATTCAAGCGTGGTACCGTCATAGGTTGCCACCTGTGCAATAAATCCATCCATGAAATTTCCTTGCTACTAAATATTACCAGAACGATACTTGCCTGGCTTCATTGTGCCTAGTCTAAAGTTTGGTCGATGGGGGATTATGGTGTGGGGTTGCTTTTCAGGGGTTGGGCTTTGCCCCTTAGGCTGGCCATACACTATACAATTTTCTGTCCAATTTCTGCCCAATTTCCTTTAGATTTACCTTCAACTATGTAGTGCAAGGGCCTGCCTAATTGGATACAATTGAAAGTGTTGTTTAGGTTTGACCTCCTATTATATGGTTTTTGGTAAATCTAAACCAAAAATCTCAAGAAAATTGTATAATGTATGGCCAGCATTAGTTCCAGTGAAGGGAACTCTTAAAGCGTCAGCATACCAAGACATTTTGGACAATTTCATGCTCCCAACTTGGTGGGAACAGTTTGGGGCCCCTTTCTGTTCCAACATTACTGTGCACCAGTATACAAAGCAAGGTCCATAAAGACATGGGTGAGTGAGTTTGGGGTGGAGGTACTTGACTGGCCTACACAGAGACCTGACCTCAACACCTTTGGGATGAGTTAGAGTGGAGACTGCGAGCCAGATCTTCTTGTCCAACATCAGTGCCTGACCTCACAAATGCGCTTCTGTAAGAATGGTCAAACATTCCCATAGACACACTCCTAAACCTTGTGGACAGCCTTCCCAGAAGAGTTGAAGCTGTTGTAGCTGCAAAGGGTGGGCCAACTCAATATTGAACCCTACGGACTAAGACTGGGATGCCATAAAAGTTCATGTGCGTGTAAAGGCAGGTGTCCCAATACTTTTGGCAATATAGTGTATGTATGCACAGGCTCATCCATAATAAGCGATGAAAGGTTCCAGGAATGATCCTCATATTGCCCTTAGAATGTATAAAGTTGATAAAGTAGATAAAGCCATATATATATAAGAGCTGTTGTACAGTCCCAATATACTTATCTGCCATTATGTTGATTTGAACGCCCCTCGTAAGACAGCTTATTGGTTCTTAATGTGGTGGCTGCATTTGTTTTCTTTTTCTAGACTTTAATTTACTTTTTTTTGACCCGGTGATCCTGTCAGTAACATACTTCCAGTCTTAGCGTTCACTTATTGCACTGTACCTATGGAGTAGAAATGTTGGCCCATTTGGCTACTCTCCTGATTTAGACTATAAATACTTCCAACTCCCCTCATCTCTATTCCAAAGGGAAGATGTGTTTTATAGTTCACAGAAGATAACTTGGATAGCTGATAACATTGGGTGAAATTCCAGTGATGTTCACAGGAAGTTACAAGGACACTGGATTTCAGGAAGGATCGACTTGCATTTTTTTATACTTGCAGAAAAAGGACCGCTAAGCTGCAATATATTACATTTTGTCCTTTGGGTTATTATTATTAAAAAAGTAATAACTGTGGGGGATGGAGTGGTTGGGAGAGTAGAGGATTCCAGTATTAGCTGAGGGCGGGGTAGGCTTCCCTGAAGAGATAGGTTTTCAGAGTGCGCCTAAAAGTGAGCAGAATAGGTGATAGTCTGATAGATTGGGATAGAGAGTTCCAGAGGATGGGGGAAGTCCTGGAGATGAGCATGGGAGGAGACAAGGGAGCTAGAGAGTAAGAGGTCTTGTGAGGAGCGGAGAGTACGGTTAGGGTGATATTTGGAGACAAGATCGGTGATGTAATTTTGGGCAGTGTTATGAATGGCTTTGTACGTCAGTGTTAGTGTTTTGAATTTTATCCGTTGGGCAGTTGGAAGCCAGTGGAGGGATTGGCAAAGATGGGTGGCAGATACAGAACGGTTAGGCTACGTTCACACTAGCCTTGTGTGCAGGCGGCAGAGAGGCGTTTGGGAAGCGTTTTTACCGCTTCCCAAACGCCTCTGCCAATTCTGCACATTACAGCACATGGTGCTGTTCTAACGGGAGCGTTTGCATCGCGTCGCGTTGCGTCGCGGCAAAACGGACGCCTCTGGACGAGTCAGTGGGCTTTGAAGCCTCCTATTCTCGTCTATGGTGCCGCTCCGCAAATGCCCGGCCGGCGTTTGCGGTGCGGTTGCGGGGCGTTTGCGGAGCGGTAACACCACTCAAACTGCATTATAGGCGTTTGTGGGGCGTTATTAACGCTCGGCAAATGCCTAGCAACCTCCGCTAAACCGCGCATGCGGCGTTTGCGGAGCGTTTGCCGAGCGTTAAAAAACGCTCCGCAAACGCCGGACCAACGCTTGCCAAACGCTATAGGGGCGTTTGGCAAGCGTTGGCAAAACAGCCTAGTGTGAACGAGCCCTTAGTAAGGTGGATGAGTCTAGCAGCAGCATTCATGATGGACTGGAGTGGGGATAGCCTGCGATGAGGTAGTCCAATAAGGGTTTAGGTATCTTTTAAAGGCCCATTTATAACAAGTGTGGTGGGACAGCAATGGGCAGCTATTCAAGCGCAGTCCCACTGCAAGGCAAGGCAAAATGCCTTGTATACTATGTGCAACTGGAGTGCACTGAAAAAAAAGTATGGACAGCTGTACTCTTTTCCAATGTAGCACAGTGCGAGGCAATCCAGTGCTTTACACCGCAGGGCAGCCAATATATCGTAATGAAATGTTGTATTGCAGTGGCTGGTGAGAATAGACCCTAAGACTGCAGATGCAATTAATCAGCTAAATGATCATTTTTTCCAGATGATCTAGGTTGGAGCATGTATTGCTGTATCTTCCAATCTTCATTTTCATACAACAGGCCTGGAATGTGCATATATACCCAGTGAAAACAAAAGTTATTGAGAAAACACCATCATGGCTAATAGACAGTTCACTAGATGGTGATGGTGATGGTGTCTGTGGGTTCCCGGAGATGTAATGGTTGTCACATGATCAGGCTGGATAGACTGTCAGATTTGTGGGAATCTTAAACTTCATTATTCAAGTCCTGCTGGTGGAGCAACTAAAGCTGGCCATATACTTATTAAATTTTTTCAGTTCATCCTGCAGGATGAAAAGAATCATATTCCTTCACCAACATTATACATCATGGGCGGACGAATCTCCCACTGCAGCTACTGTATTTTGACAGTTAGCCCTGCCATCTGTCGAAAAGCCCAGTGTCTCCTTTGTTTTTCAATTGAGGGATGTCAGGTGGGACAGAGTCAACCACTGTGCAAATTTTGGCCAGTTCATTGGGAACTGGAGGAAATTTGAACAGTGTAAGGTTAGTTTCACATAAGTGCGGGTGGAGCCGCTGCGGATCCGCACAAAAATCCGTGCAGCCGCCCCACCCGCACAAAAGTATGTGGACCCGCGGGCGGGTGCCATTAATTCTCACTAGAAATCGCAACCGCACTGGGAACTAAGGGCACGGGAGTCCATTCAAATGAAAAACACGGACCACAGGAACGCACATAAATGAACCAGAGCTAAAGCCCTGTACACACGATGAGAATATCAGACAAATGATTGTCCCTTCTTTTTTTTTTTGCATGCTAGTCTCCATATCAAAAATGAAGAGGTCACTAAAGTTCTGAAAATTTTCCTATGATAGAATAGAAATTTGGAAGTGATGTCATGTATTGTATTTCAAACGAAAACTTTGCATACAATTTTCTGATCGTGTGTACTGGGCTTAAGTCAGCCCTCATTAGTTTAAATCAATACTCCTGACCACTGCCTTCTGTACTTTTTGTTGTATGTAACAGCCCTGACTAATGCACTAAAAATTTTTCTTTATGTACGCATTTTTTATGGTTGTTCATTATCCCAAAAGTCGTTGGTTGTCCCTAGACCCCGACTGGTTTAGTGAAGTTCCTTTTGAGGTAGGCCCATGAAAAGTATTCGCTCTGTGTATATTCTGTGTGCAGAAACCCTTTTATAGTGTAAAGTTTGTCATGAGGTTTACATATACTTTTCATGCATTTCACATCTCTAGTGTCCAATCTTTTCATCTGAATGGGAGTGAGAACCAAAGAAATGGCCAAAGGAAGAAAGCTGGTCAACCATTCACAGCCTACCAATGTGACCAACGTGGACATTTATTATCTAGTGGAAATCTTTGAGGCTGAACATTTACTGTTGAGGTGAGCTCTTATTTCAGACCGTACAGAGATGGCCTGAAGACTATACCAGACTATACAGTATATATTCATTGCTCAAGACCAGGAGCGTCCCTAGGGTTGGTGTCAGCCAGTGTGATAACACTTGGTGACACCTCCTCCGATGATCCCCGCAGAATGGATCGGATCTGTGGACTGAGCATAATGGATCGGACTCCAATCCATTATGCTCAATCCGCATATCCGATCCATCCTGCGGGGATCGTTGGCTTTCTTTACAACTTACCTTTTCGTGGAGTGGGTCTGCTGTCACCCTGTATAGGTTGCATGCCGACCATCCCCGCAGGATGGTTCGGATCTGTGGATTGAGCATAATGGAAGGGAGTCCGATTCATTATGCTCCCCAATCCACAGATCTGATCCATCCTGCGGGGATCGTCGGCTTGCTTTACAACTTACCTTTTCGTGGAGCGGGTCCGTTGTCACCCTGTGCGGTCGGTGTCACCCGGTGCGGGGCGCACCCCCCCAAACCCGCCTCGGGACGCCACTGCTCAAGACACATACATTTGTGTTTTCATTGAGTTTAAACTCTAAGCAGATATAAAAGACATAGATTAAGGCCCCCTTCAGATGGGTCAGACTCTGATTAGATCAGCAGGGGATCTGTCCGCTTAACCCAGGGGCAGACTGACAACTCATGAGGCCCTTGGGCAATAGGGGATCATGGGGCCCCTGCGTCCTTGCCCAAACTCAAAAAAGCCTATGAAAAAGGTACCAGGGGCATCTCATGGGGCCCCCTACTGACCCTGGGCCCTCGGGCAGTGCCCGAGTTTCCAAATGGTCAGTCCACCCCTGGCTGAACCCCTGCCAATCAGAGCAGAGCAGGCGGATGACAGGTCTGTGTCCACTCACACAGACAGAGCCCACTCTGCTCTATGGGTGGTCGAGTGTACACAGACTCCGCTGCACATTTACACCTGACTTCCCAACAATCTGCCTAGATGGAAGGGGATGAATCCCCATCCATTTTTCTTTTTTATCATATTGGAGGTAGGCAGGTGTAAATGGACACAAGTCCGTTTACACCCACTGGTTCATAGGGCTGAATGAAGGGTCTGATCAGGTCTGCCTGAAAAACTGACAGGCAAACCTGATCAGACCATTTGGGGCCTAATGCAGCTAGGTATCCATTATTAATGCATTAAATCTGAATTGACTTGGTGTCTTCTTTTTGCAATCCACTATACAGCAGACTGGGAAAGAGAAGGACAGAACTGTGAGCCAATTAGGTATCTTGCATTCAAATAAGTTAAAGCGGAGTTCCAGCTGAAAAAAAAAAGTCAGCAGCTACAAAAACTGTAGCTGCTGACTTTTAAAATACAGCCACTTACCTGTCCCTCGGTCCAGCAGTGTCCTCACTACTTCTGGTTTCACCGGCCGTCTTCTCTCCCTGGTGCCGGCATCTGCAGTGTGGGCACCCAGCTGTGACAGCTTGCGGCTTCACAGCCGGGTGCCCACTGTGCATGTCCGAGTAGCGCCGCGCTTTGTGAATGGTTTCGTAGTCTTCTGGGACCTGTTACATGTCCCACAAAACTACAGGGGGGGGGGGGGGTGACAACTTCCGCTTCCAATCGCCTAGGCGATCTCAGTGGGATTGGGTACCTGTCAAATTCGGGTACCCGCTCCCCCCATGGTCCCCAAAGGTGCCAATCCTTAATGGGGAGCGGGAGACAAAGGATTAAAGCGGAACTTCCCCTTTTGGGTGCAACTCCGCTTTAAGAAACATACTGATTGAAGGGGAGAGCAGAGTGACCAGAGCAAAGTCGTTATCCTTACAAAACTGTATGTGGTGCCATCCACTGCATTAGGGGCTGTGTATATCTCAGGGATGAATGGTCAGAAATCTAATTCCTTCGGCAGGTAAAACAGCTCCCTTATATGTATTTTATATGTGAATTTTAGATGTTTACCTGGAGTTCAGCTTAAATGTTTTCCTTTGGCCGTTCTGAGTTTCCTATCTATAGTACAGAAGATGGCACAAAGCACTAGCCACTGTACAATACCTTGGGTACATGTAAAAATAAGACGACACTGGGGAATGATGGTGTTCAGCCAGTGCTAGTGTGTTCCCAGCAGCTGCACAGAGTCCTACCTGTCAGAGGTAAGTAAACAATGATATATCCTGTTACTAAAGTGGATGGTGAGGGAGTGGCTGGCTGTGTCAAAATACAACTTTTTATTCGTCTCCCTCCTATTACCATGTAGAAATTGTTCATCTCTAACAATGTGACTTGGGATCAGCTGCCTACTGCATATACTGATTTATTCAATCCTAGGGCACATTTCTACTGTATTATTGAAAATATTAAACACCTGCGTTTTTTCCTGAAGTCTGCGTGCATTTTGTATTCGGTCGACATGTTGTACCCGCTAAAAGCAATGACGCTGCATTTTCTCTTCTGTGATGCACTGTTTGGGTCCGTAACAAAATGCAACCAAAAGGCAAAAAAGAAAACTGGCCTTTAATCCATATCTAAACTCCGAAACAAAAATGTCAAATATTGTCCTTAGATATGGTGGCTGCATTAGTTTTCCTTCTTTCTCACTTTTTTTCCCTTTGATTTCACCTGGTAATTCTGTGGATAAATAACCCTGATTGGCTATACTCTGTCCTCCTATGAAGGAGCCATGGATGTTACCCAGGCTGGACTACAAACATGTCTGCCTTTTTTCATCTCCATCACATGGGAGGTGGGGGGATTAGTAGTTTGCAGTAGAAAGATAATGTTAATTATTTTTTTATGTTCATCTCACAGTGACATGCACTCTGTATTTCTATCATGATCAACAGGTATTTACTGTGCTTGTTGAACATGTTCTTGGATCCTGTTGCCCTCCGCCCTATAGCAGAAGTACTGCTACAGGACGGCAGGGCTGCACAAAATCACGTAATTATACGTGATTTGCATTTCCGGGTAGGGGCGAGCCCTACCCATGCCGCTATTGGTGGATAGAGATGTCAATCACTGGGTCCCAGCCGGCACTTGGCGATTGTCTGGGAAAGTTGTTTACACACAAGTCTCTCTCCTGTCAGCATTGACATGCTGCTTTGTATTTCTCTGCACAGCAGAGAGATACAAAAACAGCATGTCTCCCTAGTAAAACACACACACACACAGCACAGTTAACCCTCTGATCTCCCCAGCTGGTAACCCCTTCCTGCCCAGTGTCATTAGTACAGTGTCAGTGCTTTTTATTAGCACTGATCACTGTTTTAGTGTCACTGGGGATGTCAGTGGCAGTTAGTCAGTTCCTCCCCCGTGTCAGAATGCCCGCTGCATTCCTGCTATAAGTCGCTGATCGCTGCCAATACTAGTATAAAAATAAAAAAAAATTAAAATTCCAGTATATATACTGCCATTTGTAGACGCTATAACTTTCACGTAAGCCAATTAACCAGCTGCCGACCGCAGATAGCCGAATGACGGCTTCACTGCGGCCGGCCAGTTCTGAGTGGACGTCATATGACGTCCTCCCAGAACGCGCTCTCCTGCGCGCCCCAGGGGGCGCGCACCCGGCCATCTCCTACGGACACAGCTGATCTCGTGATGTGGTAAAAGGCCAATCACAGTGGCCTTTTACCACCTGATCAGCGGTGTCCAATGACACGCTGATCAGAAGGAAATGCAAGTGCCGGTTCTCGGCTGCACTTTCCTCACGCTGTCAGATCGTGAGGAAAGTACTGCCGAGAACCGGCAGTTGTCAGAGCGGGGATCGGCACCGATCATCAGGGCACTGATGATCAGTGCCCTGATGATCGGTGCCCAGCAGTGCCACCCGCAAGTTCCGCCCAGCAGTGCGCCCACTAGCTCCGCCCACCCGTGCCCATCAGTGCACCCACCTGTGCCCAGCAGTGCACCCACCTGTGCCACTCTGCAGTGCCACCTACCTGTGCCCAGAAGTGCCACCTACATGTGCCCAGCAGTGCCACCCACCTGTGCCCACCCACCTGTGCCCACCAGTGCCACCCACCTGTGCCCACCCACCAGTGCTGCCCACCAGTGCCACCCACCAGTGCAGCCCAGCAGTGCTGCCAGTCAGTGCCACCAGTCAGTGCCCAGGGGTTGTGCCAGTCAGTGCCGCCAGTCAGTGCCCAGCAGTGATGCCAGTCAGTGCCGTCTATCAGTACCCATCATCAGTGTCACCTATCAGTGCCGCCTATCAGTGCTGCATATTAGTGCCGCCTATCCGTGACCCCTAATTAGTGCTGTCTATCAGTGCCGCCTATCCGTGCCACCTCATTAGTACTGCCTATCAGTGCCCTTTAGTGCTGCCTATCAGTTCCCATCAGTGCCGCCTATCAGTGCCCATCAGTGCTGCCTCATCAACGCACATCAGTGAAGGAGAAAAAATACCTGTTTGAAAAATTTTTTAAAAGAAACAAATAAACTTTTTTTTTTTTTTCAAATTTTTTGCACTTTTTTTATTTATAGCGCAAAAAGTAAAGCGCCCAGTGGCAATTAAATACCACCAAAAGAAAGCTCTATTTGTGAGAAAAAAATGATCAAAATTTCATATAGGTACAATGTTGCATGACCGCGCAATTGTCAATCAAAGTGCGGCAGCACTGAAAGCTGAAAATTGGCCTGGTAAGGAAGGGCGTATAAGTGCCTGGTAGGCAAGTGGTTAATTTACACGTATTGGGATTTTTTTTTTAGCAAAGACATATAGCAGAATACATTTTGGCCTAAATTTATGAAGAAATTTTATTTTTTTAAATTTTTTTATTGGATATGTTTTATAGCAAGTCAAGTCAAATATATTGTTTTTTTTTCAGAATTGTTGGTCATTTTTGTTGATAGTGAAAAAAATAAAAAAATGCAGAGGTGATCAAATATCTCTGAAAGAAAGCTCTGTTTGTGGGGAATAAAATGATATAAATTTAATTTATGTACAGCGTTGCGTGACTGCGCAATTGTCAGTTAAAGTAACGCAGGGCTGTATCGCAAAAAATGTCCAGGTCAGGAAGGGGGGGTAAATCCTCTGGAGGGTGAGTGGTTAAAGTGGAGTTCCACTTACCCTGTCAAAAAACACAAAAACTGTAGCTGCTGACTTTTAAAAAACAGCCACTTACCTGTCCCTCAGTCCCGTGGTGTGTCCCGTTTCACAGGCCATCCTGTATTCCAGGAGGCCAGCATCTTCAGTGTGGGCACCCGGTTGTGATAGCTTGCGGCTTCACAGCCGGGTACTCCCTGCGCATGCGCGAGTAGCGCTGCGCTTCATGAATGGTTCTGTAGTCTTCTGGGACCTGTCACGTGTCCCAAAAGACTACAGGGAGAGAGGACTCCTTCCGCTTCTGATTGCCTAGGCGATCGGACCGGAAGTGGGAGCGGGTACCTGTCAAATTCGGGTACCTGCTCCCCCCCGCCCCCAAAGGTGCCAATCCTTAATGGGGAGTGAGGGAGCAGTCCTTAAAGCGGAACTTCCCCTTTTGGGTGGAGCTCCGCTTTAAGACAAGCATTCAGATAAGACACGGCTGTCAGTTTTTCAGGCAGATCTTAACAGAAGCTTAATCTTAGTCTATGGGAAAGCGGATATAAACAGATGTGCGTATGTTTACATAAGACTACCTCGCATGTCCGTTTAGGATGAAAAAAAAATGGAAAAATTTGCATTCTTTGGACCAAAGTTTTCCATTTTTTTGGACCAAAAGACTATAGATCGGAGGTGAAAGGATGTAAACAGATGCATGTTCATTTATATCTGACTGCCTATAGACCTAACATGGACATGGGTCCATTACAAGATGCAGCAATAAATTGTGCAAACGGGTACAATAAAAGTGGCATCCGTTCCGTGTGCTCTAATTAAGTAGAGGATCTGTTTATGGATCCCTTGCAGATCAGAAAGAAAGCCACTCTTCTGAAGATCCTTTAGCCTATTAGTGGATCCCACTGTCAGCATACAATGTCCCGGCTGGGGGGATACCTTCATCCACCTCATTTGTTCCCATTTAGTCTGCCGTTTGAACAACAACAATAAATTGACCTTTCTATGGCCAGCTTTAGCTTCCTAATCTAAGGCAGAATTCCCCACATCATCTTCCAGGTGGATAGAGACAGAGCCAGGAATTCTAGTAGGAAGATCTCATTGCTGAAGAATCCAATACACCTGAAGACAGGCGTTGACTCTACCTATCGGGAACCTTTTACTTACTTTTTGGTAGGAGATTTAGTTTCATGCGGACAATTACTTCATTTGCACGTCACTCAGTGCTGAGCGCATAAGCAGTAGCTTTAGAGACAGTTCAGCTGTCTTTCACGGTGGTGATGCCAAGGTCCTCTACAAAATTCAATGCCAGAACAAAAGCTCTGGGCTGTCTAGGAAGCTTACAGTTGAAATCTACTAACCACCCATGAGAGATAAGAACTGACTACTTTTTTTTATTTTATCTTTATTTTATTTTAAATGTGTGCTTTTAGTCCTCTGTTTGTTGTTCACCTTATCTGTGTGTCATGTTCTCTTCTTGTTTGTTTTTTCATTATTTGTGACTTGATGAAGCCTGGGTATGCCCAGTAGGCTTCATTTTGTATTCTCCACTTTATAAGTCAATAAAGAGAATTAAAAAAATAAATAAATGTTTGCTTTTAAAGCAGACCTTTGATTGAAAATTAAAGATATCATCTTTCTCTTTCTCCTCCCTAGACTATTCAGATTTCTTTTTTTTAGTGCCCCTTTTGCTGTGCTACTCACTCCCATTTCCTTCTCCCTTACTTAGGTGAGGGTGATGTACAGCCACAGACTGGTCACCTCTGAGACTGGTCCTGTAGCCTCCTGGGATGTGTGAAGTTATCTCAGGAGGCTACAGGACCAGTCTCACTGAGTGTCATGTATCACACAGTAAGGGGGGTAATTAGGAGAAGAGTTGGGTGTGTGAAAGCCGGTACTGGACTGCATGGGCTGGTAAGGCCGGCCATACATAGGTCCATTTTTGAACGATTTTTCATTTAAAAATCGGACATAAGAATAATTGGAGGATTTTAGCTTTGTTAGTGGGGCAATGGCACCGGCCAATTTTCGTGGTTCTTCCCCATTTCGTTTATCAGGCATGCTGGAAAATTCCTGAAAAACGAACGATCTTCGAACTCGTTGGTAGCACTATCGGATTACAGAACAAACAATGTTTTTAATTTTCGATCGAAAAATCTTTCGAAATTTGATCCATGTATGGCCTGCTTTAGTATATGCTTCTTAAAACTCAGTAACTACAATCCTTGTAGCTGCTGACTTTTAATTTTCAAAGCACAGGGGAAGTGCTTCTTTAAACCCCTACCCACCACCACAGTTTATTAGGAGATACTGTACATCTGCTTTACATGAATATTCCAATACAGAGCATTTCACTGCAAATATCCAGAGTGCTTTAGGTTTTTCCATGTATTATTTTGTATTAAATTGGTTCTAAAGGCAGAAGTTTTTTTTTTACCTTACTGCATTCTTTAGGTCTCTCTCTCCTCATTGGCTCACACAGCAGCGGGAGCCATTGGCTACTGCTGCTATCAATCACAGCTAGTGAGCCAATGGGGAGAGAGCGAGGGAGCGGGCAAAGCCATGCTGTGTTTGTGTGAATGGACAATGTCCATTCACAGGAGCGCTGCTCGGAAGTGAGCCTGCTCGAGAGCCCCCATAGCAAGAGGCATGCTATTGTGGGCATTCAGTAGGGGGGAGGAGCCAGGACCGCCGGCGAGGGACCCAAAAAGAAGAGGATAAACCACTGCATACAGCAGGTAAGTATAAAATGTATGTTTTTTTTTAAATTACAGCCTTCATTTTAAGCCTATTATAAAGTATATTGAAATAGCAGTAAGCTGGGGAATTGTTGTGGGCTTTTGAATCATGTCTCAAGAATATGACTTTTATCAAGACATAATATTATATGGCAAACAGATCAGCATAACCGGATGTTAAGAGTTAATTTTGTCTTGGTTGAACCACCAAGAATTCTAGTTAAAGAACTGGAGAGAATGGGTGAAGGGATTGTTTTTCTTTCCTCCTAGAGACAATACTATTTTGAAGTTCTACAGGTGATCAAACACCATTATTCAGACTTCAATAAGCAGGTAAACATATACAAGGTCTGGACATGACAATAGAGGAACCAAACTGATTGTCTGAGAGCTTACCCAAACCTTGTAGAGTGTGATGAACCAACAGACCTCTGAAACTATTACCATATACTATTGTTCACCAAGGGTGAAAGCATTAACAGTTGTTTACCATGAGTCCAATACAAGGGCCAGGCAAATAGAGAGTTTTTCCCTACACAGAGAAAATGTTGATTCTGAAACAAAGGGGTGAAATTCAGGACATTTAAGTTTAAAAGTTCACTGTATATCATGACAAAAATATACTACAAAAACATATTATAAATAAGATGGTATAGTTTTAAACACCACTAAATACTCAGCAATGGGAACTATATATCACTAACTTGAGTATTGAGATGATGGGAAGTAAGATGTATTATAAACTAGCATTAGTTACATGTCTTATCAGGAAACAAACAGGATGATATTTCGAGTAGGAATAACTGAATATACACCTATATTCCATGGTCCCTATTTAGAATAATATAGGTATCACTGCTATATCTGGATAGAGCCGTATATTTTATTCCTGAAATTACCTGAAGATTCCACCCAAGGTATGAGTCATCTCAAATGCTCACATTGTTCTGTGATACATGACCGCCACCTGGCGGGCAGGTGAGAAATAGCTTATGTACACACATTTCTCAACTAGCCAATCAGGAAGCCTGGTGGGAAGGTATCTTAGAACAATGGACTAGTGGATATAAAAGCCCATGTGCTTTAAAAAAAGAGGAACCCTCAAAAGACCTCATGGAAAGACCTGACATCTGAAGAAGATCTCTGCTGAAATAATTACTCTTCCATCTTTTCAAACTTCTTAAAACTTTAAACCTCTAATCTTATAACCTCCTACATTCTCCCCTACTGAGAATCTTTCACTCGCCCTATATATCAGTCTAAAGGCGTTCCACTGCCAGCTAAATCCACGGGAGAGTTGCCTAGTCTGACGTCCGGGTGTGGTGAGATGTTTATTTGATTTTGTATTAATTACTTTCTCTGTTGTGTAGAATCATAAAATTACCTTAGTGTATTACAACAATATTGGGTAGTTAGATATCTGTAGTCAGATACTGTGTTACTGTTAAAAAAATTGTTTATTGCCATATTATAAATTTTTCCATATTTCATAATTTATTGAATATTAATAACCAGAGTATCACATATCAAGGGCTTACTTCTTGCAATCCTATGGCCACGGCGTGCGAGAATATAACCTTTGAGATATTCGAAATTATTAATTATTAATAAATTTAATAAATAATCACATCATTTAAAAATTGTAATTGATGTAATTAGTTAGAGACCTTATTAGTGTGTCTTACATTGGTAGGATATATTTTTGATAGTGTGTACCAATATTCATTTATCACCAGTCTTTTGCGTTTTGTGTTAATATATATATAATTTTTGTACATAAATAAATTTTTATATTTATCTATTATAAGGCAAATTTTGTGTGTATGGTACGAAATCATATTGGCTAAAAGAATTCAAGGTATAATAATAAGTGGTGATCAAATTATCAAGGTGTCCAAATTATTGGTTTACTAAATATTTGCCGTATTTTAACGGCTGGAGGCACTGTAATATTTCATCTAAGGGAAAGGGACACGCCCTTTATAAATAATATATATCCTTACATAAACCACCACAACATAAATTTGGAGGCGCTGCTGAGAGCCATAGAAATCGTACCATAACACAAAACGCACTGGTGATTGTATATTTGTACACTTTATCAAACATATATTTTGTATCAAAATGGCATCCAGTAATCACGGATCCACCTCTTCCAAGCATAACGGGGAAAATATGGCGGCTCAAGGCATTGAGCAGGAAGTTATGAAGCCAGCTCGGAAAGCTGCCGGTGCTTGGCAGAAGTATGTTGAAAATGAAGTAATAAATTATCTCCGCAAGAAATTGAATTTGGGGGATAGCAATAATGAATTTGTGGATGAAGAGAAAGAGCAGGCTATTAGCACCTTTGAGGACCTGTTCAACCAAAAGGGCCAGGTTGTTGGGTTTTTTAATGGCATTTGCTGGAGCAGAAAGTGATAGAAGCCGTGACAGACTTCTCCTAGAAGCTTGGCCCATGTTATGGTTCATGACCGCTGGAGCTGCCCAGCGGACCATGACTCTAAGGGAAGAGTTGTCAGAGGCCCGCCTCTTGTTAGAAAACAAAAATCAGGGCATTGAGTCTTTGAAAGGGAAGCTTGGTCATGCCGGTGTTCGTTTAGACGAATCCGAGAAACATTATGATAGATTGGTCGGAGACTTTCGAAGTGCTCAGGACCTATATGAAAGAAACTTCCAGGAATTAAAACAACTTCAAAAGAAGTATCAGGACTTAAAAGATGAGGTGGAGTTCTTCAGATCAGAGAGGTTATCTCCTGTCAAAATTAAAGTTCACTCAGGGGATAAGCATGACCAGTCAGAACTTACCTTGATAAAATCTGAGCAGAAAACTCTGGAGGAGCAGATTATAAGGTTGACGGCCCAAATAAATTCTGGGGTCCAAAGACGGACCAACCCAGTCAAGCCAGAGGCTGATGAGCGGAGATACCTGCATCACAGCGAAGTATCTGATAGTGAGTCAGGGTCAGAATATAGGTCACCTCCTAAGCTTTCAAGATACACTCCAGAGCGCTCTGAAGAAAGATATGAGGTTTCATATAGGCAGGAAGGGAAATCCCAGGGGTCATTCAGGAGATATGACACCCCAAAGGTCATTAAGTTCCTGAAGGACACTGTTCCTATGTTTTCTAAGAAAGGGTCCCTTGAGATCACCGAACACATGAAAACATATGAACAAACGTTAGAGATTCTGGGCATTAGAGATGACCACACCAAAATAGAATTGCTGCCATGGGTGTTTGAAGAGAAATACCGGCAATTCTTTGAGACCTTGAGGGCCTATTCCAATCAGTCCTGGAGAGAGGTTAAACATAAGTGCCACATGGAATTTGGGCCTTATAAAACTGTAACCTCTGCCAAGGCTGCGGCCTACAATTTAAAGTGTGGTCCTCACCAAAGCCCTGCAGAATTTCTGGCTGTCCTCAGAAATGCCTATTTCCTGGCTGAAAAGGATCCCAATCCTAACCAGCCAGAATTCAAGACACTATTCTATTCTATTACCTGCTTACATAAAATTGGGACTTGCAAAGGATTACAGAAAGGGATGCTCTCTTGATTGGTTGGTGAGAGAGAGTGACTATTTATTCTCGATCCAACAGTCCAGTGAGGGCGGGATAAAAAGAGAACCCAAAAATAGCCCCAAGATAGTAGCAGCCACTACCGTTTCCCCTCCAAATCCAAATTTGCAGGCAGAGAAGAAATCATATGCGGAAGTAGTCCGTGGGGGTAAAACCAATGGTTCCCCTAGATTTGTACCTCAAACCCAGCAAGTGAAGGAGGTCCATAACTTTGCACCCCAAAACCAGTGGGTGAGAAAGGATAGACAAAAGCCAGGGAACTACGGTAGTGGAAGTGAGAAGAATAAAAAGTATGGTAAGGGCCAGTATAGTGATGAGAATCAAAGGAGGCAATGGTATCCTCAGAGGTTCTATTATCCTCGCCAAAACCAACATGGGAATTTTTATGGGAACCCCAATTTCAACAGGCCCCATAATTACAATAAGAATCCCAATTTTAATAAAAACTCCGACTTCCAAAGATTTCCTCCACGCCAAGAACACCCTCAAGCTCAAAGGGGGGATACAGTACCCCAGGCTCCCTTTAATAACAGGGAGACCCCAAAACATCAGAGAGAACAATGGCGTCGGGATCAGAGCAGTAGTTCTGACTCTGAGTCTCATTACCAGTCTCGTCCAAAATACAAGCGCAAGTATAGGAAAAGGGAGAATCAACAGAATGACTCCTCTGAGCGTATTGGACAAATAGAGGCACAGGTCAGCAAAATGGCTGAACAAATGGACAGGCTTGTCACTCAATTTCCATCCAATCCTTTTTTAGGAGCAGCTCCTGTGACCAACCAAGGGTCACAGAATTAACAGGCAACCAAGCCTTAAACCAACAGGGGAGGACACTGAGTCAAATGACAGGAGATGTGTGCCCCGTCCCTGACACGCCTACTAATGGAGAAGCTAGTTCTCAGGCAAAGGGGGACCAGTTGTTGGTTATTAATGATTCTCCTGTTTTTCAGTGTCCATCTATTGCCCCTAATATAGTCGCGGCATCGGAAGTCATCAGGATTGACAAGCCAGACGGAGCGCCAACTTCTAGTTGTGCTTCTGTCTTGAGACAGTCCAAGAATCCCACCAGGGAGGATAAGGGTGATGTGTCCACCACATGCGGTGAGATAAGAGCTAGTCATAGGTCATTGAAGGGCCCACAGATCTTCAACCACACCAATTTCATGTGTGAGCTGACTGAATCTGATGGGAGATATTATGCCACGGTGCAGGTGCAGGATGCCAGTGATCTTTCGATTGTCGGCTTAATAGACACTGGATCCCAAGCAACCATCATGTCACAGGAACATTTTGACAAAGTGGCGAATGTCATGCCCACCAAGCCGAGACTTAAAAGTTTTGACAGCTCATTGATTGGTGTAGGTGGAGACCCGTTACAAGTCATGGGTACCGCCTGGCTTAAACTGAAACTGGGTAATAAGGAACTGAGACACCCCATCATCATTGCTAGCATATCCCAGCACCACATGATAATTGGGATGGACTTCCTAAAAAGGCTGAACACCATAGTTGACTGTGTGAACCAAGTACTGTGGTCACAGGTAAATACCCCAATTAAATATGGGAAACTTAAAACTCCCCATTCCCGACAACACTGCCACCTGGTGGAAGAAAGGCCTGGATCATTAGAAATCCATTTCAGGAACAGCCAACTTCCTGATGTAACGGTTATCAAACCTGATAACCATAACCCTATCAGAAGAGATGAGGAACACATTTTTAGAATTCCCCAAGATAAAATAAAAGATATCTCCCTCCAAGATGACATCCTTACGATATCTTTTCATCAGGAGGATAAACCAAGAAAAGGGGGAGATCATACCCAATTCTTGACAGGTATTGAAAGGGTTAACAGCGACTTGTTTATCCCCATCCGGATAAATGGTCTTAATAGGTCAAAATATGCCAAACTAGATTTGAGACAGGAACACAGCTTTGTAAGCCATGGGTTGATAAAACACCTGACCGAAATGGAAATGATCCGTTTCTCCACACCTCAGCGTCATTGGATTTCAGACTCCCTTGATGACTCTGATGATCACAATTCAATGGCTAGGTGTCTCTTAAACGTCACTGTAGGAAACAAAACAGCCACCCATGTGTTCCTAGTCTTGGATAATCCCCAAACTAAAATTTATTTTGGCAACGATATATTACATCGCTTTGCAATGCAAGTCGACCTAATTAATGACTGTTTATGGAGTCGACTAAAGGGGGACCCCGAAAAATACCAAAATCTGGACTTAGCTTTAAAATCCCAGCAACAGATGCCTTATGCTGTTGAAGTCCAGGTAGCCCAAAAGATTACAATTCCTAAGGGCATAAATAATTTCATACTCCCCATCCAAGTTAAAAAGGGACATAGACTGAAGGGGTCAGATGCATTAGTATGCCTCTCCCATAAAATGCAAGGGGAGGGACTGAACATTACACACACGCCCCTAGTCAACACACATCAATCCCCGATGTACATTTACACACATAATCTGTCCAATCAGGACATCGTCTTACCCAAAGAGACCCTTATTGGTCTAGCGGTAGAGACTGAATATTACACCTTTGGGGTCACTAACCAGGTGATTGGACTCATCCCCGATGAATATTTGTCGGAGGAACAATTAATTGAACAAACATTCCATTCATTACCAGAGGGTATTTTCACCATAGAGTCCATTTATCCATTCGATTCTAAAGATGGCACCTGTCGAATTGAAGAGACATCAATTGTCTTTGATCACCCAATCAAAGAACAAGAGTACCCCAAAGAACCTGGATGGCAGGAGAACACACACACACATCACATACCCAATGACCTCACCACAAAACTTGAGGAGGCATATGAGATAGGTCAGCCGGAAAGCTTTCCTGGATTCAAGGAGTTAGTGGAAGAGATGGTGGCCCTCGCCGACGCGTGTGCCAGTGATCTCGACCGACAATTGCTCCGAGAGCTTCTCCTTGAATTCCAAGAGATCTTTGCCAAGGATTCTTACGATTGTGGGACTACTGACCTACACATCGCTAGGATCCAAACAGATCCAGAAGCCCCACCAGTATTCGTAAGACAGTATAGGTTACCATTAGCTTCCTATGAATC
Organism: Staurois parvus; assembly: GCF_062004578.1. Lineage (NCBI taxonomy): Eukaryota > Metazoa > Chordata > Amphibia > Anura > Ranidae > Staurois > Staurois parvus. Next base: position 6,704,373 of record NW_028318614.1, on the reverse strand, counting down.
TCTAGCTGAGATTATCAGGAAGTTACATGAAAGGGGTATAATTAGGCCCATCCACAGCTCCTACAACCACCCGATCCTGGGTATCTTAAAACCCAATGGACAATGGCGTCTGTGCGCTGACCTCCGTCAGCTAAACAAACGTGTGTACATGTCAGGATGGCCTGTCCCATACATAGACCAATGTCTCGCCCAGCTCCAAGGATCCCAAGTTTTCACAGCCTTGGATTGTGCACAAGGGTATTGGACCATAAAGGTGAGTGAGGAAGACCAATACAAACTGGCTTTCAGTTTTGGAAATCGACAATATTGTTGGGTGAGAATGCCTTTCGGATTCATAAATTCTGGACATGAATTTGCTGTGTTCATGCACAAGGCCATGCCAGACGCCTTCGAAAGGGGGACGTTGGCATATGTGGACGATATCCTGATCAAAAGTACTGATATGGCCAAACACATTACAGAACTTCGGCATGTCCTGGGCCAATTAAAAGCAGCAGGAGTAAAACTGTCCTTACAAAAAGCCCAGTGGTGTTGCACGAAGGTAAACTTCCTAGGCCATGAAGTTACTGCTGAAGGTTTGAACCCACAAAAGAAGAAAGTTGAGGCGGTTCTGAATTGTAAAGTCCCTACTAACCTTAAAGAATTGAGATCATTCCTAGGTATGGTAAACTACTCGCGTAAGTTTATTGATAATTACGCCGAGATAAGCAAGCCACTGCTTCACCTACTGAAGAAGGATGTCGAATGGTCGTGGGGTAAGAAACAGGAGGACGCCATGAAGGAATTAAAGGAACGTCTCACACAAGCTCCGTGTCTCGGATATCCCGAAGGGGGTAAAAATTTCTATCTAGAGACAGGGTTTACGCAGGTAAGTATGAGTTCTGTTCTTTACCAGAAACGTGATGATGTCAGTAAGGTGATTGCCTATGCCAGTAAAACTTTGTCCCCGGTTGAAGTAAAGTTCAGTGACTGTGAAAAAGCTCTATTGTCCACCGTGTGGGCATTACAGAATTTCCGCAGTTACATTCAGGGAGAGAGAATCATTGTTGAAACGGCACACCAGCCTTTACAGTATTTAAAGAGTGAACGTATCAAGGGAGGAAATGTGTCTAATAGCCGCATCACTGCTTGGACTTTGTCTTTGCAAGGATGGCCTCTTGAAATTCGGTACAAACAGAACAAGGAAAGTCCAGTAGCCCAGGGCCTAGCCGAGCTCCATGATTGTTCCGCAACTACGCCTGTTATGGAGGCCCCGGACACTGACTTTCTGGAAGAACAACTGTTCTCTCCCTACAAGGTTTACGATGAAGAATACTGTAAACAGCTGCCGTGTGTATATGTGGATGGTTGTGCTTTTCATCACAAGGATGGGGAACAGCTCCAACTAGTGGCAGGTATTGGAATCGTTTGGACCCAAGGTGTCACCCCAATTTCTGTGGGATACAAACTTGGACCAAAGAGCAGTCAGGTTGCTGAACTTACTGCAATTCTTAGAGCAGTTGAGATGGCTATAGAGTTCAACATTAAAGAGTGTGCCATCATAACCGATTCCAATTATGTCAGGAATAGTTTTGTGGAGTATTTCCCTAGGTGGAAGCGAAACAACATGAACAAGAGTAATCACAAACCCGTGAAACATGGTAAGCTCTTTTGTCACATCGATGAACTGGTAAGGTCCAATGATCTCACCCTGCACTTCAAGAAGACCAAAGGCCACTCCAAGGTTCTAGGTGCCGAGAAAGAAGGGAACGATCTGGCCGATTCTCTAGCCAAGGAAGGGGCAATCACCGGTGAACTGTTAGACATTGATCAATTTTTAGGTACCGTACAGGTTGAAGCTGTCACCAGGCAACAGGCCAGAACAGCTGGTGATCCGAATGCATTACAGTGGAGTCACGATTCTCCTAGTGAGGATTTAATTACTGCCCAAAAAGAAGACCCAATAATTGGCTTGTTTTATAGTCATATAGAAGATCCCAACCAAAATCCCATAAATAAGGAAGTATGTAGTGGGAAGGAGGATTTACGTATCTTAATGAAATCCAAATCCCAATTCTCTTTATACCAGGGATTGTTGATACGAACCTCAAAGGGTGGCGTACAACAATGGGTCGTCCCACTTAAATTTAGAGGTTTGATGCTACAGCATGCCCATGATGCTCCCACTTCCGGTCATCGTGGAGAGAAGATCACGTATGAGATCCTGCGGGATTATGCCTACTGGCCTCATATGTTACGTGATGTGAAGGAGTACTGCCAAGGTTGCCTAATATGTCCCCAATTTCAACCTACCAAGCCAACTCACAGAGCACCTCTCCAGAAGAGGGGGATATGTATGCCTTGGTCAGACCTTCAGATGGATTTTATTGGGCCAGTAACAAAATCTTCACGAGGAAATCGGTATATGTTAACAGTTACATGTTTATTCACCAAGTATGTCGAATGTATACCAGCACCAAATAACAGCTCCGAGACATGTGCTGCATTGCTAATAAATCATGTATTTTCACGTTTTGGTTTACCTCAGAGGATAGAGTCTGATAGAGGATCGCACTTCACTAGCGAAGTGATGGCCAAATTGTGGAAAATTTTGGGGGTTAAAAGGAAATTGCATATCGCCTATCGGCCAGCCTCTAGTGGTGGTGTAGAACGATACAATCAGACCATCGTTAATGTCCTTAAGAAATTTGTTAAGGAAACAGGCAAAGATTGGGATGTCAAGCTCCCGCTGGTCCTGATGGCGTTGAGGGCTACTCCGAATACAGTTACAAAAATGTCATCTTTTGAACTGATGACAGGTAGACGGATGGTACTGCCCCAGCACTTATTGTATCGCACTACAGATCAAAATTTGATCAATGCTACCACCACACACCAGTACATAGAGGATTTACGTAAACATCTGCAATATGCTTTTGCCTTTGCCCAGCGAAATTTGGAAAGAGCTGCAACTAGTGCTAAGACATACTATGATCTCAAAACCTCCAAGAAGGAATATGAGATTGGTGACAAGGTCTATCTATACAACTTTGCAAGAGACCAGATCAAGGAACGGAAATTCCTTCCATCTTGGAAAGGTCCGTTCTCTATTATTGATAAAATCTCTCCGGTCGCATATAAATTGCAGGTTACCCGGTATGGTGAAATCAGTGATAGATGGGTGCACATCAACCAATTACGTGCTTGCCATCCGAAGTCTCAATTGCAGTTGTTGGAAGACTGAACTCACCAATTCCTATCTGGAGATATTGAGATCATTATTAAATTTCCTTTAAACATATAACTCATCTTTTGCCTTACAGGATCCAGTAACATAATTTTATGTATATCCCATACTTAAACTGTTCATTTTAATAATTTAGAAAGGAAGGCCCAGACTATGACCAGACCGGCGATCGGAGGTGTCAATGACCGGACCCTAGAAGGAAGCTATAATGTCCTGTGGGAAAGGCCAGATGCCAGAGATCGATCCGGAGACGATAACCTGATGTCCCAGGCCACCAAGGGCCAGTCCAGAAGAAAAGACCCGCCTAGGAGACCGTCTAAGAGACCTGTCGTGCGGAGGACCCATGGACCCCAAGGTGGATGTGCCAGGCCAGGCCGGCCTCATCACAAGACCAGGATCGTCATCGGAAGTGTCCATCTAAAGACGCCGAGTCAAGTTGAGGAACAACCAGCATGACCGCTGCCATTTTATTATCGAAAATTTTTTTTCTTTTTGAATTTCATTCCCTTCACCAGAGAAGACGAACGATCACTCTAACCCAAAAGTCCCACTCATGTTTTTCGATACAGACACCCCTCTACGCGTGCCTATACCCCAAAAACAAAGGGGGATTTTGTTGTGGGCTTTTGAATCATGTCTCAAGAATATGACTTTTATCAAGACATAATATTATATGGCAAACAGATCAGCATAACCGGATGTTAAGAGTTAATTTTGTCTTGGTTGAACCACCAAGAATTCTAGTTAAAGAACTGGAGAGAATGGGTGAAGGGATTGTTTTTCTTTCCTCCTAGAGACAATACTATTTTGAAGTTCTACAGGTGATCAAACACCATTATTCAGACTTCAATAAGCAGGTAAACATATACAAGGTCTGGACATGACAATAGAGGAACCAAACTGATTGTCTGAGAGCTTACCCAAACCTTGTAGAGTGTGATGAACCAACAGACCTCTGAAACTATTACCATATACTATTGTTCACCAAGGGTGAAAGCATTAACAGTTGTTTACCATGAGTCCAATACAAGGGCCAGGCAAATAGAGAGTTTTTCCCTACACAGAGAAAATGTTGATTCTGAAACAAAGGGGTGAAATTCAGGACATTTAAGTTTAAAAGTTCACTGTATATCATGACAAAAATATACTACAAAAACATATTATAAATAAGATGGTATAGTTTTAAACACCACTAAATACTCAGCAATGGGAACTATATATCACTAACTTGAGTATTGAGATGATGGGAAGTAAGATGTATTATAAACTAGCATTAGTTACATGTCTTATCAGGAAACAAACAGGATGATATTTCGAGTAGGAATAACTGAATATACACCTATATTCCATGGTCCCTATTTAGAATAATATAGGTATCACTGCTATATCTGGATAGAGCCGTATATTTTATTCCTGAAATTACCTGAAGATTCCACCCAAGGTATGAGTCATCTCAAATGCTCACATTGTTCTGTGATACATGACCGCCACCTGGCGGGCAGGTGAGAAATAGCTTATGTACACACATTTCTCAACTAGCCAATCAGGAAGCCTGGTGGGAAGGTATCTTAGAACAATGGACTAGTGGATATAAAAGCCCATGTGCTTTAAAAAAAGAGGAACCCTCATAAAGACCTCATGGAAAGACCTGACATCTGAAGAAGATCTCTGCTGAAATAATTACTCTTCCATCTTTTCAAACTTCTTAAAACTTTAAACCTCTAATCTTATAACCTCCTACATTCTCCCCTACTGAGAATCTTTCACTCGCCCTATATATCAGTCTAAAGGCGTTCCACTGCCAGCTAAATCCACGGGAGAGTTGCCTAGTCTGACGTCCGGGTGTGGTGAGATGTTTATTTGATTTTGTATTAATTACTTTCTCTGTTGTGTAGAATCATAAAATTACCTTAGTGTATTACAACAATATTGGGTAGTTAGATATCTGTAGTCAGATACTGTGTTACTGTTAAAAAAATTGTTTATTGCCATATTATAAATTTTTCCATATTTCATAATTTATTGAATATTAATAACCAGAGTATCACATATCAAGGGCTTACTTCTTGCAATCCTATGGCCACGGCGTGCGAGAATATAACCTTTGAGATATTCGAAATTATTAATTATTAATAAATTTAATAAATAATCACATCATTTAAAAATTGTAATTGATGTAATTAGTTAGAGACCTTATTAGTGTGTCTTACATTGGTAGGATATATTTTTGATAGTGTGTACCAATATTCATTTATCACCAGTCTTTTGCGTTTTGTGTTAATATATATATAATTTTTGTACATAAATAAATTTTTATATTTATCTATTATAAGGCAAATTTTGTGTGTATGGTACGAAATCATATTGGCTAAAAGAATTCAAGGTATAATAATAAGTGGTGATCAAATTATCAAGGTGTCCAAATTATTGGTTTACTAAATATTTGCCGTATTTTAACGGCTGGAGGCACTGTAATATTTCATCTAAGGGAAAGGGACACGCCCTTTATAAATAATATATATCCTTACATAAACCACCACAACAGAATGGTGAAAAATAAGTAGCATAGTCAGTCACCTGACCTACTAAAACAACATACAACAATGCATCGAACCAATAAGGGGATTTCTTATGTGTAGCTTCAATCACTCTCACATGTGAAAGTGCCCGGATACCAAATACCAAATTGGACTTTTTTCACCCAGAGATGCCACAAGCAATGAATAAAATCATAAAAGCATACTCCTTCTTACTGACCATGTTTTATGATACACCTGTAACCCATTGAAATGAAAGGCCACTCGGACTGCAGGAGACAGAGTGGAACACCAAGTCTGAACCAGAGGGCCCGTGGACTGTCTCTGTCCATTGGGAAAGACAGATCGTGGCAATCTGATCGGGTGAGAGGGACAGAAACATCCACTAACAAATTGAACATTGATAGCTCATCGCCTCAGTTATCTACTTGCAACCAGTTGTAAACATAACATACAGTTGCCCTACTTTGCGGCCTAGGTATACCAGTGCCATCCTTGGAATACATCTGCAGTACAGTTAGCTGACCACAGGAATATAGATCAAGATGCAGCCATTCCAACTGAATCAACCAGTTCACTTTCTGCAGAGCAGGACTCTTACTACTGTCCATCCTTTGCTTTTGTCCATAGACATTTATGCAAATCGTGGCTGTTTACTACATCAAGCCTTAGAGCTCTTAAAGGGAACCTGGCACTAAATGTTTACCATCAATCAGGGAAGTGTTAAGTATTCTCCTCTTCCTTCACTATCTTTGATGTGACACCCTAAGGAACTACCATCCACCCCTTGACACAACTTCATATTAATTGGGCCCCAGCAAGCACACAGAAGACATTATAGAGCGCTTAAAGGGGACACTGCCAATTATAACTGAGAATTCTCTTTATTTCACATCTAATCCTTGTTATTCAGCTCTGAAGACCGACGGTGGGCCTATCTGTTATTGATAGTCATTCCTGCACACTGGGGATTCAATAGTCTCCTCAGACTGGAGGCAGTGGATTATTTCTGAAAGCAGGCCTGCTAGAAGACACTGTTGCTTCATTGTGAATGTTGTTTCTTTTGCTCACAATTGCCAAGAGTCATCATATTTGCTGAATCCATTCTACAGGTGTGATTTATTTGGGTCACCAGAGCACAGTGGTGTCAGCAGAGGTTGAGCTTTCAACAAGAGGTCCAAATCAAGAGGGAAGCCAAAAATGACTAAGCAACCCTTAAGGGGGTAGTTCTGCACACCCATATTTAGGGCCAGATTAAGGGCAACTGATGCCCCAAGCATAGCTTAAAAATGCTGCCCCTCCTTAGATCCCACCCTCTCCCTCCATAGGTGTATACTTTATATCTAGAGCAACAATATTTTTTTTAAACTGCCGGTGGTCGAATACATTTTGTTTAGTTTTGTATATTGTTTTTGGGTGTGGTTGTATATATATATATATAAATATATATACACTGTACATTTGTGTGTGTGTGTAATACTTTGTTATCCTAAAAATTATTAGAGTTATTGATGAATAAACAGACTAATAGCATATATTTAAAAAATTCCCTGATTCACAGGGGACATATAGGCATGAGAGCTGCAGCTGTTAAATTCCATGAGGGCCAATTAGCAAACTTTGTCACATGGCAGAAGGATAGTGAATCACATTCTCACCCATACCAGAATATCTTCTTGTCTTCTGAAGCAGTAAAGGAGCACAGGAAAGGGTACTATAAAGGGGGCATATTAAAAATCAACTTGCCACTAAAATATTAGTCATGGCTCATGACTAGAGATGAGCGAATCGAACATGACGAAGTGGAATTCGTTCCGAAGATTTGGAAAAATTCTATTCGCGACGAATCCGAAGATTAGCAAACTTCGGATGCACGAATCGAATTTTCCCAAAAATGGCGGCGACATGTGTGGCGACAGGAGAAAATGGACAGAGAAGATGGGGCGGGGATCTCTGGGAAGGCGTGCAGACAAGGCGCGCTGATCCATAATGCATTCATGAGTCATGAATCATGACATGTGATCGCATTAGCCAATCAGCAGCCAGCCAGCCAGCACTGTGTAATGGTGGAGCTATAAATCGCGGCCATCTTAGAATTCTCCATTAGCCTCCGGTCATTCAAGAGAGACAGACCTCTGTGTATTGAGGGACAGAGTTAGGGCCACAGAGACTTTAGGGCCACAGAATTGTTACTCAGGGACACAGAATCGTTACTCAGGGACACAGAATCGTTACTCAGGGACACAGAATCGTTACTCAGGGACACAGAATCATTACTTAGGGCCACAGCTATCAAAGAATCGAAAATTTAAAGTGACATACACCATTTTTTTTTTTGGTGGCTGTCGTGCACAGTTGGTGCTGCAGTTTGCCGATAGTGCAAAATAAACTGACTTTCTACTTCACAACCACTATTGTACGTTCAAAGAGTTAAATCCATTTACACGCCGGCTGGCGGTAATATTTTTTGGGTGATTAGTGCATTCCAGTGACAGAAACGTACAGTTTCCAGCCAACGGCAAGCTGCAATTGACCGATTGTGTACAATAAACTGACTTTCTGCTTCACAACCACTATTGTACGTTCAAAGAGTTAAATCCATTTACACGCCGGCTGGCGGTAATATTTTTTGGGTGATTAGTGCATTCCAGTGACAGAAACGTACAGTTTCCAGGCAACGGCAAGCTGCAATTGACCGATTGTGCTAAATAAACTGACTTTCTGCTTCACAACCACTATTGTACGTTCAAAGAGTTAGATCCATTTACACGCCGGGTGGCGGTAATATTTTTTGGGTGATTAGTGCATACCAGTGACATAAACGTACAGTTTCCAGCCAACGGCAAGCTGCAATTGACCGATTGTGCTAAATAAACTGACTTTCTGCTTCACAACCACTATTGTACGTTCAAAGAGTTAAATCCATTTACACGCCGGGTGGCGGTAATATTTTTTGGGTGATTAGTGCATTCCAGTGACATAAACGTACAGTTTCCAGCCAACGGCAAGCTGCAATTGACCGATTGTGCTAAATAAACTGACTTTCTGCTTCACAACCACTATTGTACGTTCAAAGAGTTAAATCCATATACACGCCGGGTGGCGGTAACATTTTTTGGGTGATTAGTGCATTCCAGTGACATAAACGTACAGTTTCCAGCAAACGGCAAGCTGCAATTGACCGATTGTGCTAAATAAACTGACTTTCTGCTTCACAACCACTAATGTACGTTCAAAGAGTTAAATCCATATACACGCCGGGTGGCGGTAATATTTTTTGGGTGATTAGTGCATTCCAGTGACATAAACGTACAGTTTCCAGCCAACGGCAAGCTGCAATTGACCGATTGTGCTAAATAAACTGACTTTCTGCTTCACAACCACTATTGTACGTTCAAAGAGTTAAATCCATATACATGCCGGGTGGCGGTAATATTTTTTGGGTGATTAGTGCATTCCAGTGACATAAACGTACAGTTTCCAGCCAACGGCAAGCTGCAATTGACCGATTGTGCTAAATAAACTGACTTTCTGCTTCACAACCACTATTGTACGTTCAAAGAGTTAGATCCATTTACACGCCGGGTGGCGGTAATATTTTTTGGGTGATTAGTGCATTCCAGTGACAGAAACGTACAGTTTCCAGCCAACGGCAAGCTGCAATTGACCGATTGTGTACAATAAACTGACTTTCTGCTTCACAACCACTATTGTACGTTCAAAGAGTTAGATCCATTTACACGCCGGGTGGCGGTAATATTTTTTGGGTGATTAGTGCATTCCAGTGACAGAAACGTACAGTTTCCAGCCAACGGCAAGCTGCAATTGACCGATTGTGTACAATAAACTGACTTTCTGCTTCACAACCACTATTGTACGTTCAAAGAGTTAGATACATTTACACGCCGGGTGGCGGTAATATTTTTTGGGTGATTAGTGCATTCCAGTGACATAAACGTACAGTTTCCAGCCAACGGCAAGCTGCAATTGACCGATTGTGCTAAATAAACTGACTTTCTGCTTCACAACCACTATTGTACGTTCAAAGAGTTAAATCCATATACACGCCGGGTGGCGGTAATATTTTTTGGGTGAATATTGCATTCCAGTGACATAAACGTACAGTTTCCAGCCAACGGCAAGCTGCAATTGACCGATTGTGCTAAATAAACTGACTTTCTGCTTCACAACCACTATTGTACGTTCAAAGAGTTAAATCCAGTTTTATTTTTGGGGTGCTTATTGAATTAAAGAGTATGTCAGACAACACGCAGAGGAGTGGCAGAGGAGGCAATGTTTCAGGAGCGAGCAGATGTGGCAGCAGAGGAAGGGGTCGAGGCAGCACTAGTCGCAGCCAGAGGCCAGTGCTCCCGGTGTCATCCAGCGGTCGTGTCTCCACCGACAACCCTGCCGTCATCGATTGGTTGACTCGGTCGTCTTCCTCTTCCCAGGTCACCTCTGACACCTACAGCCAACGGTCGGTGGGTACGTCAGACACAACCGTTATTTGGCATGGCCCGGGAGCAAGCCCACTGAAATCACGTGTCCTCGACCTGCCCCTGTCCTTTGGTGTTCCCTCACCAAGCGAAGTATCGCATGCTGTGGGCTCAGCCCCACTGTACAGTGAGGAAGAGCTAACAGAGGGCGGTCAGGAACGGGGGGGAGACATCCGCCTCTTGAGCAGCCAGGCGAAGAAGTACTGGCGAGGAGAGTGGCTCGGTAGCCGGTCTAGAGACAGGTCTGTCTCCTGACCCACACGCAGCCGAGGGGGCTAGTAGACCCTAATTGATGATGATGAGGCTGATCGCACTTGGCAGCCTCGTCGTCATCAGGCTATTGCTTCCGCATCATCAGGAGCAGAGGGTGCCAGCTTGCCAGCGACAAAACAGTCGGTGGGTTGCCCAGGAGGCAGCAGGGTCGCAGCAGTGTCAGTGGAGCCAAACGGCCACGGAGTAGAGCACCAGCTCCACTGCAGCCTACCACCACGGCCAGTAGTGGTGCCGGTGTGCATGGAGGAAGTAGCAGTCAGCCAGTGAGGAGTAGCGGGGGCAAAGTTTCCTACTCGGCGGTGTGGCAATTTTTCGTCAAGCCGCCCGAGGAAGTAAACGTAGCCGTATGTCGACTATGTGGCCAGAAAGTCAAGCGTGGCCAGGGGGCCAATGTTGGGACTACAGCATTGCGTCAGCATATGCAGCGTCGCCATTCGGTGGCCTGGGAAAACCGTGATAAAGATACGGCGGTTCTGCCTGCCCCAGCCCCCGCTCCATCACCCGCTCCGTTACTTGCTCCGTCACCCGACGTCAATCGCCCTCTATCAGCCAGTCAAGGCTCCAACACCTCTGCTGAGGGGAGTTGTCGCTCGTTGGCATCTTCCGCTCGTTCAGATGCTCCTTCTCCTGCTACTCCTCTTCACGGATTCCGTCAGCAGTCTTTCTTGGAATCCGTTTCCAAGAGACAACAGTTTGCTAGCACGCACCCGACGGTGCAGAAGCTGAACGTCCTCCTGTCCAAGTTGCTGGTGCTGCAGTCCCTCTCTTTCCAAGTGGTGGACTCAGCACCTTTCCGAGAAATGATGGCTTGTGCCGAGCCGCGGTGGAGAGTGCCAAGCCGGCATTTCTTCGCCAAAAAGGCAGTGCCAGCCCTGCATTCACATGTAGAAGAGATGGTGGGCCAGTCTTTGAGCATGTCGGTCTCTGCCAAAGTGCACGGCAGCGCCGACGTGTGGAGCTATAACTACGGTCAGGGACAGTACATGTCATTTACGGCCCACTGGGTGAACGTGGTGCCGGCACAGCCGCACCAGCAACTTGGACAGGTCACGCCGCTTTTGCCTCCACGTTTGCACGTCCTTGGTCCAGCAAAGATGTCCGCCTCTACCACCTCTTCTTCTGCCGTGTCCTCAGCCGCCACCCCCGTGCCAAGTCCCATTACCCGACCGGCATATCACATGTGCAGGGCGCAACGGTGTCACGCTGTGCTGCACCTGGTATGCCTTGGCGAACGTAGTCACACAGGGGAGGAACTTCTGAGTGTAATGAACAGAGAAATCGACAGATGGCTGTCTCCGCGCAAACTGAAAATCGGAACCATGTTGACCGACAACGGAAAGAACATGGTGTCTGCTCTGCGTCAAGGAAGGTTGTGCCATGCGCCATGCATGGCTCACGTGTTCAATCTGGTTGTCAAGCGGTTCCTAAAATCCACCATCCCACTGCAAGACATCCTTAAAATGTCACGTAAACTTTGCATGCATTTCAGCCATTCCTACACTGCAAAGCACACCCTCCTTGAGCTGCAGCGGCAGAACGGAATTCCACAGCATCGCCTGATCTGCGACGTTGCAACAAGGTGGAATTCAACCCTACATATGTTAGACCGCCTTTATGAACAGCGAAAGGCCATCACCGATTTCCTGATGTTACAAGCGGATAAAGGTACTCCCCTGTGTAACTTAGATGTCAGCCATTGGCAGCTCATGCGTGACACCTGCCGCTTGCTCAGGCCCTTTGGGGAGGCCACGCTATTCGTGAGTCAGCAGGACTATGGGATGAACGACGTCATTCCTCTGTTGCACGTCTCCTTACACTGTTGGTGGGTTCCATTTTGTGATAGGGTGCTGTATGGCCTTCCATTGCTGCTGCCTCCACCGCCACCCTGCTCCATGTGCCTCTGTCGTCTGCTCACGCTGCTGACGGCTTCCGCTTTTTAACCGAGGCCAGTGTTTGGCTTCCGAATACTGCTGCCTCCACCGCCACCCTGCGCCATGTGCCTCTGTCGTCTGCTCACGCTGCTGACGGCTTCCGCTTTTTAACCTAGGCCTGTGTATGGCTTCCGAATACTGCTGCCTCCACCGCCACCCTGCGCCATGTGCCTCTGTCGTCTGCTCACGCTGCTGACGGCTTCCGCTTTTTAAACTAGTCCTGTGTATGTCTTCCGAATACTGCTGCCTCCACCGCCACCCTGCGCCATGTGCCACTTTCAGGTCTCCTTACACTGTTGGTGGGTTCCATTTTGTGATAGGGTGCTGTATGGCCTTCCATTGCTGCTGCCTCCACCGCCACCCTGCGCCATGTGCCTCTGTCGTCTGCTCACGCTGCTGACGGCTTCCGCTTTTTAACCGAGGCCTGTGTTTGGCTTCCGAATACTGCTGCATCCACCGCCACCCTGCGCCATGTGTCTCTGTCGTCTGCTCACGCTGCTGACGGCTTCCGCTTTTTAACCTAGACCTGTGTATGGCTTCCGAATACTGCTGCCTCCACCGCCACCCTGCGCCATGTGCCACTTTCAGGTCTCCTTACACTGTTGGTGGGTTCCATTTTGTGATAGGGTGCTGTATGGCCTTCCATTGCTGCTGCCTCCACCGCCACCCTGCGCCATGTGCCTCTGTCGTCTGCTCACGCTGCTGACGGCTTCCGCTTTTTAACCGAGGCCTGTGTTTGGCTTCCGAATACTGCTGCATCCACCGCCACCCTGCGCCATGTGTCTCTGTCGTCTGCTCACGCTGCTGACGGCTTCCGCTTTTTAACCTAGGCCTGTGTATGGCTTCCGAATACTGCTGCCTCCACCGCCACCCTGCGCCATGTGCCTCTGTCGTCTGCTCATGCTGCTGACAGCTTCCGCTTTTTAAACTAGTCCTGTGTATGTCTTCCGAATACTGCTGCCTCCACCGCCACCCTGCGCCATGTGCCACTTTCAGGTCTCCTTACACTGTTGGTGGGTTCCATTTTGTGATAGGGTGCTGTATGGCCTTCCATTGCTGCTGCCTCCACCGCCACCCTGCGCCATGTGCCTCTGTCGTCTGCTCACGCTGCTGACGGCTTCCGCTTTTTAACCAAGGCCTGTGTTTGGCTTCCGAATACTGCTGCATCCACCGCCACCCTGCGCCATGTGTCTCTGTCGTCTGCTCACGCTGCTGACGGCTTCCGCTTTTTAACCTAGGCCTGTGTATGGCTTCCGAATACTGCTGCCTCCACCGCCACCCTGCGCCACGTGCCTCTGTCGTCTGCTCATGCTGCTGACGGCTTCCGCTTTTTAAACTAGTCCTGTGTATGTCTTCCGAATACTGCTGCCTCCACCGCCACCCTGCGCCACGTGCCACTTTCAGGTCTCCTTACACTGTTGGTGGGTTCCATTTTGTGATAGGGTGCTGTATGGCCTTCCATTGCTGCTGCCTCCACCGCCACCCTGCGCCATGTGCCTCTGTCGTCTGCTCACGCTGCTGACGGCTTCCGCTTTTTAACCGAGGCCTGTGTTTGGCTTCCGAATACTGCTGCATCCACCGCCACCCAGCGCCATGTGCCACTTTCAGGTCTCCTTACACTGTTGGTGGGTTCCATTTTGTGATAGGGTGCTGTATGGCTTTCCATTGCTGCTGCCTCCACCGCCACCCTGCGCCATGTGCCTCTGTCGTCTGCTTCCGCTGCTGACGGCTTCCGCTTTTTAACCGAGGCCTGTGTTTGGCTTCCGAATACTGCTGCATCCACCGCCACCCTGCGCCATGTGTCTCTGTCGTCTGCTCACGCTGCTGACGGCTTCCGCTTTTTAACCTAGGCCTGTGTATGGCTTCCGAATACTGCTGCCTCCACCGCCACCCTGCGCCATGTGCCTCTGTCGTCTGCTCACGCTGCTGACGGCTTCCGCTTTTTAAACTAGTCCTGTGTATGTCTTCCGAATACTGCTGCATCCACCGCCACCCTGCGCCATGTGCCACTTTCAGGTCTCCTTACACTGTTGGTGGGTTCCATTTTGTGATAGGGTGCTGTATGGCCTTCCATTGCTGCTGCCTCCACCGCCACCCTGCGCCATGTGCCTCTGTTGTCTGCTCACGCTGCTGACGGCTTCCGCTTTTTAACCGAGGCCTGTGTTTGGCTTCCGAATACTGCTGCATCCACCGCCACCCTGCGCCATGTGTCTCTGTCGTCTGCTCACGCTGCTGACGGCTTCCGCTTTTTAACCTAGGCCTGTGTATGGCTTCCGAATACTGCTGCCTCCACCGCCACCCTGCGCCATGTGCCACTTTCAGGTCTCCTTACACTGTTGGTGGGTTCCATTTTGTGATAGGGTGCTGTATGGCCTTCCATTGCTGCTGCCTCCACCGCCACCCTGCGCCATGTGCCTCTGTCGTCTGCTCACGCTGCTGACGGCTTCCGCTTTTTAACCGAGGCCTGTGTTTGGCTTCCGAATACTGCTGCATCCACCGCCACCCTGCGCCATGTGTCTCTGTCGTCTGCTCACGCTGCTGACGGCTTCCGCTTTTTAACCTAGGCCTGTGTATGGCTTCCGAATACTGCTGCCTCCACCGCCACCCTGCGCCATGTGCCACTTTCAGGTCTCCTTACACTGTTGGTGGGTTCCATTTTGTGATAGGGTGCTGTATGGCCTTCCATTGCTGCTGCCTCCACCGCCACCCTGCGCCATGTGCCTCTGTCGTCTGCTCACGCTGCTGACGGCTTCCGCTTTTTAACCGAGGCCTGTGTTTGGCTTCCGAATACTGCTGCATCCACCGCCACCCTGCGCCATGTGTCTCTGTCGTCTGCTCACGCTGCTGACGGCTTCCGCTTTTTAACCTAGGCCTGTGTATGGCTTCCGAATACTGCTGCCTCCACCGCCACCCTGCGCCATGTGCCTCTGTCGTCTGCTCATGCTGCTGACGGCTTCCGCTTTTTAAACTAGTCCTGTGTATGTCTTCCGAATACTGCTGCCTCCACCGCCACCCTGCGCCATGTGCCACTTTCAGGTCTCCTTACACTGTTGGTGGGTTCCATTTTGTGATAGGGTGCTGTATGGCCTTCCATTGCTGCTGCCTCCACCGCCACCCTGCGCCATGTGCCTCTGTCGTCTGCTCACGCTGCTGACGGCTTCCGCTTTTTAACCGAGGCCTGTGTTTGGCTTCCGAATACTGCTGCCTCCACCGCCACCCTGCGCCATGTGCCACTTTCAGGTCTCCTTATCACTGTTGTGATAGGGTGCTGTATGGCCTTCCATTGCTGCTGCCTCCACCGCCACCCTGCGCCATGTGCCTCTGTCGTCTGCTTCCGCTGCTGACGGCTTCCGCTTTTTAACCGAGGCCTGTGTTTGGCTTCCGAATACTGCTGCATCCACCGCCACCCTGCGCCATGTGTCTCTGTCGTCTGCTCACGCTGCTGACGGCTTCCGCTTTTTAACCTAGGCCTGTGTATGGCCTTCAATTGAAGCTGCTTCTGCTCCGCCACTCTGCCATTGGACTCTTGATAGTCGTCTCCTCACGCTGCTGCTGGGGGGACTTTTTAACATAGGCCTCTGTATGGCCTTCAATTTTAGCTGCTTACGCTCCGCCACTCTGCCATGGGCCCCTGTACCGCCTCCTCATGCTGCTGCCAGGCCCGTAATCTGCCATGGGCCCCCGTACTGACTCCTCATGCTGCTGCCAGGCCCGTAATCTGTCATGGGCTCCTGTACCGCCTCCTCATGGTGCTGCCAGGTCCAGAGTGTGTCATGGGTCCCATGTACGGCCTCCCATTGCTGCTGTCTCCATCGCCACACTCTGCCATGTGCCACTTTCAGGTCTCCTCACACTGCTGGTGGGTTCCATTTTGTCATAGGGTGCTGTATGGCCTCCCATTGCTGCTGCCTCCACCGCCACACTGTGGCTCCACACTCTGGTTTTGGCCCCGTGACTGCCCAAATGAGTGAAGTGTGCGGTGATTCTAAGATCGACGGCACTCATCTGCATGTCATACTGACTGACAGTATTATTTCTCTTCCCCAGCAGACTCCAAGGGCATTTAAATTAAAGGTACAGTGTTCTGCACTAATATAAAGGCTCTCTGAAGCCTAGAAACACCCTTTTTATAAGTTAAATTCGCAGCGAATATATTCGGCTCGAAGCAAATTTTTTCCGCGAATTCGGCGAATCAGCCGAACCGAATTTTTGAATAATTCGCTCATCTCTACTCATGACTAATGCCTGAATGGCTGAATCGTGTTGGCATATCTATGGCTGCGTTCCATTATGTATAATAAAGGACAACAACTATGCTGATGTATACCGATGTCCTAACTTTTCCTTGTGTACTGTGAATTACTGAGGTTGCAGAGACCTTTCAGTATGAGCACTGGGTTTTAAAGCCACCCTTGGATCGCGGTGAAGCTTGTAGCACTGTCCCAGTTCTTACCACTCCTGTTACCCGCACAACCGAACTCAACTCCATTGACGAGAAATCATAGGCTGAAGTCTCTTCAGAAGTGGACAATTCCAGGAGTATCAATCTCCTGGTCCTCTGCTGTGCTCTGTGTTTTTTTCCCACAGACTCCAATGATGACACAGTATAAGCACTTTTACTAGGAAGTTGAGTTGGGCAACATGTTCACTTTAGGTGACCCTGTTATTTGGCCTTGCATAAGCAAAGTGAAGGGTCACATTAAGTGCCAACAAAATAAGTAGACGCTTCTCAGGGCAACGGCAGTAAGTTAAGGTTAGAAATCCTGGCCTAAATGCTATTGTTATTCCCAAAGAGCCACCACATAAGATTTTTACAGCATGCCTTCCCAGTTCTCTGCATAGGCTAAACACAAATGATCTGGCCAACTTTATATAGATTACGAAACATAGTGGCTGTATCTTTACTAGGTAGACCAATGGCCTGTGAGAGCTGAAAAAGGAACAGTATCTATAGCCTCATTTTACAGATCCCAGTTGAGCCACCGCTTGCGTCCTCTCATTGCAGGTCCACCTCACACTAACTTTATGTTTTTAGAAGTATATAATAGATAGATTAATCAGTGACGTAATAAATTGCTGGAAAGTTACCCACTGCCTGCTAATCTAGTCTTCCATAATCTGTGTGTGCCTTTATGAGCAATGTATGACCAATCACCACTCACTCATGGGCAAAGTCTACCTTATTATGCAAAGCCCAATGACCAATGGTTTATAACATTGTACACGTTACAACCTTTGTTTTTAACGATCAATTGCTGTAGTAAATGACAGCATTTTATGTTCCTTTCAAATAATTTTACATTTTAATGGGCCAATATAACTAAATTACAACTTTGTTGATATAAAGTGCAATAATTATAAGATTAGAGGATGGTTAAAGTGAACATAACTGATATAATGCTTTTATCTTTAGAGGGGAATGTTTCTATACACAAATCTTGTTCAGCAGTTACATTGAAGAGTTCTGTGCTGCACCAAAAGCAGCCTGGTCCTTCACCCAATCTGATGCTTGGGCTAGAAAATGATCAATCGCAGGTCATTGGGAGTGAAAAAAAAGACTTTCAACACCAGAAGCAATTATATACCAACAGAAAAGTTCCAGTGTGTTGCAAATTTTCCAAGTGGACCAGACAATCCTTGAACAGGAGGAAGGAAGTTGTGAATTATGCATGTCTGCTTTTTCATCAGATGAGTCATGTTAGTAGTGTAATAGGTCCAAGACATAGGATGGGTAGAAGTTGGGTGCAAGTCTCCTTGCCTATTATTCTCAGGGAGATATCAGTCCTTGCCTTTGTAGGCATACTAAAGGAAACATGTAACTGGGGCCATGCTATAAAGATTTAAATATTCAAAAAACCTAAACACACACTGACCTATGTAGCATCAGGCACTTTAGAGTAATTCATCCTCAAACTCTAAAACAAAAATAACAGGAACGCTGTAGTCCTAGTATAAGACAGTTTAACTCACCCAGCAGTTGATCTACGAGTGGGTAGCAGGGTGAGCTAAGCTGCAAAAAATAATTATTGCTGCACAGCGAAGGTTTGTTTTAAAATTCACTACTGTTTGTTGAAAGAGAAGTATGGCTTTTCAAAACAACAAACACAAATACTCACCAAGGTGGACGAAGCATTGATTTAATGCAGCATCTGCGGTTCGCCACCTCTAAGACTGAAGACTGAGCGATCTAAGACAACCGATTGCTCAGTTCTTGGTCAATGAGCAGAGAGTTGGTGACTGTCAGTCACTGGTATTCTGCTCTGCCCCTCCAGTACTCACTAGAGTACCGGACTGTGGAGAGGCCAGGAGCCTTTAGCTCAGCCTTTCAGCAGCTCAGAGATGAAAACATGAACGATAAATGGTATTTACCTAAATATTGCTATAAATAATAAATACATATGCTTTTTTTTTTACAAAGTTTGCTGGCAGCTATCCCTGTTCACCACCATGCTAATCTAATTAAAATCAGCATCTAACAATTAAAGTGTGTCTAAACCCAAAACCAAAAATGTAATATATTGCCACTTACGAGTCCTTGGTGTGGTGGCTACAGAACATGTGCAGAAGATGTAAGGAACTGACTAGTGTATGTATGCATATGTTTATGTTTGTTATCTTAAAGTTATTAACCGCTTCCCTGCTGCCCTATAGCAGATATACTGCTACAGGGCAGCAGGGGTGCGCAAAATCACGTGTGTGTGTGTGTGTGTGTGTGTGTGTGTGTGTGTATATATACACGGGTCCCGGGTGATTCCCTGCCAGCGCCCTGTAATTACCGAGGATCTCCGATGGGGAGGAGGGATGCTTTGTTTACTAACAGTCCTCTTCCCTGTCGGCTCGGGCACACTGCTCTGGATGGCTGTGCAAAGCACCACCATCCAGAGCTGTGTGCTTACAGTGAAGCACCAACACACCGCCCCCCAGAAAAAAAAAACACTCCCAGCACACAGTTAACCCTTTGATCTCCCCTCGTGTTAATCCCCTCCTGCCCAGTGCCATTAGTAAAGTGTCAGTACTTTTTTTTTAGCACTGATCACTGTGTTGGTGTCACCGGGGATGTCAGTGACACCAAGTCAGTTCCCCCCAGTGTCAGAATGTCCGCTGCAGTCCTGCTATAAGTCACTGATTGCCACCATTACTAGTAAAAAAAAATTAAAAAAAATCTAGTATATATACTGCCATTTGTCAACACTATAACTTTCACCTAAACCAATTAAATTACACGTATTGGCATTTTTTTTAGCAGAATACATTTTGGCCTAAATTTATGTTGAAATTTGATTGTTTACATTTTTTTAATGGATGTGTTTAATAGCAAAAAGTAAAAAAATATTGTTTTTTTCTCAAAATTGTTGATTTTTTTTATAGCGCAAAAAGTAAAAAGCGCACAGGCGATCAAATACCACAGAAAGAAAGCTCAATTTGTGGGGGAAAAAAGGACGTAAATGTAATTGGGTGCAGCATTGCATGACAGCGCAATTGCCAGTTAAAGTAACGCAGAGCTGTAACGCAAAAAATGGCCTGGTCAGGAATGGGGGGTAAATCCTCTGGAGGGCAATTGGTTAATAAGTGCACAATTGTACATAATATGTTGTCACATAAAGTGTTACTAAGCCCACAACAGTAAAATCAGTGTGTATATGCAGTAAAGCATGCTTGTTATACTCACTGTGGAACCTAAGGGGTTAATACTCTGCATTATGCAAAAAGGCTGTTTGATCCTGACTTCTCTGATCCTCCCCTTTTTTTTAAAAGGTGTTTATTTATTTTGTATTTATAAAACACAAACAATAACAGAAAAAAAGAAAGACAAATGATAAATAATAACAGGAACCCAAAACTAAAACCTAAGTCCAAGGGTACATAGAAAAGGATCAGACACAACCAACAAATTAATGCTGGGCCATGAGCCCTTTACAGAGAACTGTAAAAATTACAAAACAAAAAACAACAGCAGAATAACATATTAACAATCAAAAACAGTCAAACACAGTCAAAACACACACACACCAGACACATACAGCCACAAACACCCGCACTATCAATTCCCCATATGCACCAGAAGAGATCACTAACACTTAAATTCCACCACTCAAACCATAGAACCCTGATCCTCCCCTTCTTCCAGTGTCCCCCTCTTATCTCGTGATAAGACATATGGTGTGAAGTCACATTGCACATGCTCAATTTGGTGTGTATTGCTAGAGACTTTTTTTTTCTTGGCAGAGTGCATGTGATCAACACAGGGCCAATCAGCACTGTCCAGACAGAGGTCAAGGGTTCTGCATCCTCCAAGAGAAAAATGATAACTCCTCCTACAAGCTTTCACCAGTCCTTTGCTGGACACTGATAGAAGTCACAAGCCTGCTCTAACTGCTGGTAAGAAAAGGTATTTAGCAGTTTATATTTACAAAAATAATTGCATTTCCATGTCCTGTGTACTGTGGGAGACCAGATATAGTGAATGCAGGGGCCTGGGTTTAGTAACACTTTAATAATTAAAGGATAACAACGGTAGTAGTTATAATAACAATTTTAATAGCAACCAATTAAATTCTCCCTTTAATCTTCCCAAAATTTATAGTAATAATTATTCTTTAATACAACCTTTTCTTTTTCCAGTGTTCAGAAAAACTGCTGCCAAATATGAATTTTTCAACATATAAACAACTGACCAGTCCATAATCCGTGAATAAAAACTCTGTTCAAGCCTCTTCTCAGAGACCCAGTTTATCCACCTTTGGGTGCCACCATTTAGCTTCTTGCACAGGTGAAATCAGGCTGTCAATAGGAGCCCACGCATCAAGGACACCCCTGCCCTTCCTGTGCCAATCATATGTCACCTCTCTAAACATACATCAGTAGCTATGGGAAATGATTAGCGATGGAATTGAAGGCTTAGCTGTTGACTTTTGACCATAAGTCAAGCTTTGCATAATAGCATCATCATTGTTTCAGCTGTATATTTGAGGAGAGAAGTTCATTTAAAATAGCTGAAGGATTGGCTAACAAAGTAAAACTATTTTAACACGTTTGGGAAAAGGCAATGTTTTCCTTTAAGACACCTTTTATACATAAAACATTGCTTTAAATAACCATTCTTAGACTTTAATAATAACCATTTTACAACCCTCCGCCCACATAAAGGGCTTCATTGCTGGCCACTTCCAGATTTTGCCCCTCCCATCAGCACTCACTGTGATTGGATACAACAGGTGTCTGTCAACAAGTTTTGGCCAATGATTCACAGCCGGGACCTGCTGTTCGGCTGTGAACAATGACAGCCCAGAGCTCTGTGTTGATATTCAACACAGAACTCTTCACACAGGGAGTGATCTGTCAGTTTCTCAGAGATGAGAAACTGATAGATCTGTTAGTAAAACCAGCACACTTTACACACATTACACATAGTTAGGCACATATCTAACCCCTGATTTCCCTAGATTAGGGGTCTCCAAACTATGGCCTTTCAGCTGTACTATAAGTTCCATCATGCCTCTGCCCCTGGGAGTCTTGCCTGTGGCTGTCAGAGCCTTGCAAGGCCTCATGGGACTTGCAGTTTCTCAACACCTGGAGGGCCATAGTTTGGATCTTCTCAGAGACTCAGTTTATCCACCTTTAGGTGCCACCATTTAGCCTCTTGCACAGGTGAAGTCAAGCTGTCAATCAGAGCCCAAGTTCTATCATGCCTCTGCTCCTGAGAGTCTTGTCTGTGGCTGTCAGAGTCTTGCAAGGCCTCATGGGACTTGCAGTTTCTCAACACCTGGAGGACCATAGTTTGGATCTTCTAAGAGACCCAGTTTATCCACCTTTGGGTGCCACCATTTAGCCTCTGCACAGGTGAACTCAAGCTGTCAATCAGAACCCAAGTTCCATCATGCCTCTGCCCCTGATAGTCTTGCCTGTGGCTGCCAGAGTCTTGCAAGGCCTCATGGGACTTGCAGTTCCTCAAGACCTGGAGGACCATAGTTTGGATCTTCTCACCTGCCCTAGATGTAAACCCCTTCCCAGCTAGTGTCATTAGTACACTGACAGTGTATAGTATTATCACTGATCACTGTATTAATGTCACTGGTGATGTCAGTGTCAGATTGCCCACCACACTCCTGCAGCCCCATTATAAATTGCTGATCGGAGCCAGTAGTAGTATAAAAAAAAATTCCAGTATATATCGCATAGTGTGTAGGTGCTACAACTTTCACGCTAAGCAACCAATAGACACTTGTTGAGATTTTTTTTTTTATCAAAGACATGTAGCATAAAATTTGGCCAAAATTTTTGAAGAAATTTGTTTTTTTTATTGGATAATTTTTATAGCAGAAAATAAAAAATGTTTTTTTTCAAGATTTTTGGTCTTTTTTCATTTATATCACAAAAAATAAAAACAATTAATAGTCACTTATTGGGATTTTTTTCAATCAAAGACGTAGCATAAAATTTGGCCAAAATTTATGAAGACATTTTTTTTTATTGGATATGTTTTATAGCAGAAAATAAAAAAAAAAATTCAAGATTTTCAGTCTTTTTTTCATTTATATCATGAAAAAATAAAAACAATCAATAGTCACTTATTGTGATTTTTTTTTTTCATCAAAGACTTTTTTTTCATCAATGAAAAAAAGATTTGCAGTCTTTTTTTCATTTATATCATGAAAAAATAAAAACAATCAATAATCACTTATTGTGATTTTTTTTTTCATCAAAGACATGTAGCATAAAATTTGGCCAAAATTTATGAAGAAATTAGTTTTTTTATTGGATATGTTTTATAGCAGAAAGTAAAATGTATTTTTATATCAAAATGTTCATAAATTAAAAAATAAAAAACTCAGTGGTGATCAAATACCACCAAAAGAAAGCTCTATTTGTGTGAAAAAAAAGATAAAAATTTTTTTTAGCTACAGTGTTCCATGACCGCACAATTACCAGTTAAAGTAGCGCAGTGCGGTATAGCTAAAAATGGCCTTGTCATGAAGGGGGTGAAATCTTCCAGAGCTGAAGTGGATAATTATTGCCATTTCTCAAGTGTTGCAGTACTGCTGTTCTCTGCTGTACATCATCATACAATTGAAAAAATTCTCCACCAAAGTGAACCTGTGCTCAGACTATTAAAATATAAGTATTTACATAATGTGAACCAGCGTTAAAAACATTTTAAAACACTAATTCACCTCTATAGCCGTAGTTATTGTGCATAAATTAATATTCAAAGTTCACAACAGTGGTTCAGAACCATTCCCATAGAAGAACCTTGTCAGTCTGCCAGCCTTCTAATGTAAACAAAGAGCAGGTGTTTCTCAGCTGCTATGTTAACCCCTTGTTGCAACCTCCTGCCAGCCTTTAAAGGGGTTCTATACAATAGGAAGTGAAGGTGAATTGCCTGATCATATGACCACTGTGATTGGCTCCCGATCATAAACGGTGACCACGAGCAGTCAGTGACAGCCTGGTCAGTGTGCTGGAAGTACACTGTGTGAGTGCATTCTCAGCACAGAACAATGATGCTTAGATATATATGTGCATGGACTTTAAGGCCCACCTGCCCTGCTGCTGCACATCTGCACTAGGCCACAGATGTCAAAGACAAGGCCCACGGGCCGAATACGGCCCTCCAGGCCATTTCATGTGGCCCTTGCACCTCTCAGAGAGGTACCCCCTTGTCTCAGCAGTCAGCAGCAGAGAGGAGAATAGAACTCCTCTGCCAAATTCTGCACCTCTCAGTGCAGCTGCAGCACCCCCTCATCTCTGCCTCCCCTGGTCTCAGCATTTAATAGACTCTGGAAACTGACTCCTCTCCTCCTCTGGTCCTCCTCCAGACCCTGTGCTTTCTGCTTTCCAGCTCTGCCCCCAAAGAAGGTGCCCAGTGATGTTAGGTAGGGTGTGGGATTCTTGACATCTGATGTAATAGGGGGTGGGGTGCTCTGGACATCTAGTCTTACAGATACAACTGGCCCTTTGAGGGCAACCAAAATGCAGATACAGCCCACGATGAAACAGAGTTTGACACCCCTGCACTAGGCGGTCGGCAAGTTAAAGCTCTTTTATTGCTTGTTATATGTAAAAACTTTAAGTTCTATACAGGGGCGGACTGACAACTCATGGGGCCCCCGGCAATAGGGGATCATGGGGCCCCTGTGTCCTTGCCCAAACTCAAAAAAGCCTATGAAAAAGGTACCAGGGGCATCTCATGGGGCCCCCTACTGACCCTAGGCCCTCGGGCAGTGCCCGAGTTTCCAAATGGTCAGTCTGCCCCTGGTTCTATAGTCAGAGCACAGGTGCACTTTAATTAACAACAAGCAGCCAGAAATAAATGATAGTTTTACTTGGAAGTTTAATAGGTAAATAATTAACTGGCCTTCAAGTACGAACACAACTATTTCATGACAATACTGATGAGTATTTCACCTTAGAAACAGTATATGTATACTTCTTTGCCAACAAACTAGCAGGGATCAGCGCTTCCTTGTACTTGGACATGTCAGTGCAGAAATAACTTGATAACACTTTTCAAAGAACACTCAAAATGCCAAATGTTGGGCTGGAAAATGCATAAATTAGTTTTGTAATCATACCTTAAAGAAGAGTTCCCGTGAAACTGTAACAAAATAAAAGCAGCTACAAAAAC